>NW_027442121.1:0-206257 GCF_048569485.1 Anomaloglossus baeobatrachus | reverse complement strand
GCAAGCTTGTCCTGTTTGGTGGAGATGATATTTAATAAAATAAGTAGAAATCCACTAAAAGTTTTGTTTGGTTATCAATCCCGAGATAATCGTCTCCATGCTCCAAATCCATTTTAAAGCCATTTTTTAAGGCATTTCGCGCATACATGAAATGAACACATTTTTCTCCAAAACTATAACAGATGCAAGCTTGTCCTGTTTGGTGGAGATGATATTTAATAAAATAAGTAGAAAATCCACTAAAAGTTTTGTTTGGTTATCTTGCAATCCCGAGATAATCGTCTCCATGCTCCAAATCCATTTTAAAGCCATTTTTAAGGCATTTCGCGCATACATGAAATGAACACATTTTTCTCCAAAACTATAACAGATGCAAGCTTGTCCTGTTTGGTGGAGATGATATTTAATAAAATAAGTAGAAATCCACTAAAAGTTTTGTTTGGTTATCTTGCAATCCCGAGATAATCGTCTCCATGCTCCAAATCCATTTTAAAGCCATTTTTAAGGCATTTCGCGCATACATGAAATGAACACATTTTTCTCCAAAACTATAACAGATGCAAGCTTGTCCTGTTTGGTGGAGATGATATTTAATAAAATAAGTAGAAATCCACTAAAAGTTTTGTTTGGTTATCTTGCAATCCCGAGATAATCGTCTCCATGCTCCAAATCCATTTTAAAGCCATTTTTAAGGCATTTCGCGCATACATGAAATGAACACATTTTTCTCCAAAACTATAACAGATGCAAGCTTGTCCTGTTTGGTGGAGATGATATTTAATAAAATAAGTAGAAATCCACTAAAAGTTTTGTTTGGTTATCTTGCAATCCCGAGATAATCGTCTCCATGCTCCAAATCCATTTTAAAGCCATTTTTTAAGGCATTTCGCGCATACATGAAATGAACACATTTTTCTCCAAAACTATAACAGATGCAAGCTTGTCCTGTTTGGTGGAGATGATATTTAATAAAATAAGTAGAAATTAACTAAAAGTTTTGTTTGGTTATCTTGCAATCCCGAGATAATCGTCTCCATGCTCCAAATCCATTTTAAAGCCATTTTTAAGGCATTTCGCGCATACATGAAATGAACACATTTTTCTCCAAAACTATAACAGATGCAAGCTTGTCCTGTTTGGTGGAGATAATATTTAATAAATAAGTAGAAATCTACTAAAAGTTTCGTTTGTTTATATTGCCATCCTGAGATAATCGTCTCCATGCTCCAAATCCATTTTAAAGCCATTTCAAAGGCATTTTGCGCATACATGAAATGAACACATTTTTCTCCAAAACTATAACACATGCAAGCTTGTCCTGTTTGGTGGAGATGATATTTAATAAAATAAGTAGAAATCCACTAAAAGTTTTGTTTGGTTATCTTGCAATCCCGAGATAATCGTCTCCATGCTCCAAATCCATTTTAAAGCCATTTTTAAGGCATTTCGCGCATACATGAAATGAACACATTTTTCTCCAAAACTATAACAGATGCAAGCTTGTCCTGTTTGGTGGAGATGATATTTAATAAAATAAGTAGAAATCCACTAAAAGTTTTGTTTGGTTATCTTGCAATCCCGAGATAATCGTCTCCATGCTCCAAATCCATTTTAAAGCCATTTCAAAGGCATTTTGCGCATACATGAAATGAACACATTTTTCTCCAAAACTATAACACATGCAAGCTTGTCCTGTTTGGTGGAGATGATATTTAATAAAATAAGTAGAAATCCACTAAAAGTTTTGTTTGGTTATCTTGCAATCCCGAGATAATCGTCTCCATGCTCCAAATCCATTTTAAAGCCATTTTTAAGGCATTTCGCGCATACATGAAATGAACACATTTTTCTCCAAAACTATAACAGATGCAAGCTTGTCCTGTTTGGTGGAGATGATATTTAATAAAATAAGTAGAAATCCACTAAAAGTTTTGTTTGGTTATCTTGCAATCCCGAGATAATCGTCTCCATGCTCCAAATCCATTTTAAAGCCATTTTTAAGGCATTTCGCGCATACATGAAATGAACACATTTTTCTCCAAAACTATACCAGATGCAAGCTTGTCCTGTTTGTGGATATGATATTTAATAAAATAAGTAGAAATCCACTAAAAGTTTTGTTTGGTTATCTTGCAATCCCGAGATAATCGTCTCCATGCTCCAAATCCATTTTAAAGCCATTTTTAAGGCATTTCGCGCATACATGAAATGAACACATTTTTCTCCAAAACTATAACAGATGCAAGCTTGTCCTGTTTGGTGGAGATGATATTTAATAAAATAAGTAGAAATCCACTAAAAGTTTTGTTTGGTTATCTTGCAATCCCGAGATAATCGTCTCCATGCTCCAAATCCATTTTAAAGCCATTTTTAAGGCATTTCGTGCATACATGAAATGAGCACATTTTTCTCCAAAACTATAACAGATGCAAGCTTGTCCTGTTTGGTGGAGATGATATTTAATAAAATAAGTAGAAATCCACTAAAAGTTTTGTTTGGTTATCTTGCAATCCCGAGATAATCGTCTCCATGCTCCAAATCCATTTTAAAGCCATTTTTAAGGCATTTCGCGCATACATGAAATGAACACATTTTTCTCCAAAACTATAACAGATGCAAGCTTGTCCTGTTTGGTGGAGATAATATTTAATAAAATAAGTAGAAATCTACTAAAAGTTTCGTTTGTTTATATTGCCATCCTGAGATAATCGTCTCCATGCTCCAAATCCATTTTAAAGCCATTTCAAAGGCATTTTGCGCATACATGAAATGAACACATTTTTCTCCAAAACTATAACACATGCAAGCTTGTCCTGTTTGGTGGAGATGATATTTAATAAAATAAGTAGAAATCCACTAAAAGTTTTGTTTGGTTATCTTGCAATCCCGAGATAATCGTCTCCATGCTCCAAATCCATTTGAAAGCCATTTTTAAGGCATTTCGCGCATACATGAAATGAACACATTTTTCTCCAAAACTATAACAGATGCAAGCTTGTCCTGTTTGGTGGAGATGATATTTAATAAAATAAGTAGAAATCCACTAAAAGTTTTGTTTGGTTATCTTGCAATCCCGAGATAATCGTCTCCATGCTCCAAATCCATTTTAAAGCCATTTTTAAGGCATTTCGCGCATACATGAAATGAACACATTTTTCTCCAAAACTATAACACATGCAAGCTTGTCCTGTTTGGTGGAGATGATATTTAATAAAATAAGTAGAAATCCACTAAAAGTTTTGTTTGGTTATCTTGCAATCCCGAGATAATCGTCTCCATGCTCCAAATCCATTTTAAAGCCATTTTTAAGGCATTTCGCGCATACATGAAATGAACACATTTTTCTCCAAAACTATAACAGATGCAAGCTTGTCCTGTTTGGTGGAGATGATATTTAATAAAATAAGTAGAAATCCACTAAAAGTTTTGTTTGGTTATCTTGCAATCCCGAGATAATCGTCTCCATGCTCCAAATCCATTTTAAAGCCATTTTTAAGGCATTTCGCGCATACATGAAATGAACACATTTTTCTCCAAAACTATAACAGATGCAAGCTTGTCCTGTTTGGTGGAGATGATATTTAATAAAATAAGTAGAAATCCACTAAAAGTTTTGTTTGGTTATATTGCAATCCCGAGATAATCGTCTCCATGCTCCAAATCCATTTTAAAGCCATTTTTAAGGCATTTCGCGCATACATGAAATGAACACATTTTTCTCCAAAACTATAACAGATGCAAGCTTGTCCTGTTTGGTGGAGATGATATTTAATAAAATAAGTAGAAATCCACTAAAAGTTTTGTTTGGTTATCTTGCAATCCCGAGATAATCGTCTTCATGCTCCAAATCCATTTTAAAGCCATTTTTAAGGCATTTCGCGCATACATGAAATGAACACATTTTTCTCCAAAACTATAACAGATGCAAGCTTGTCCTGTTTGGTGGAGATAATATTTAATAAAATAAGTAGAAATCTACTAAATGTTTCGTTTGTTTATATTGCCATCCTGAGATAATCGTCTCCATGCTCCAAATCCATTTTAAAGCCATTTCAAAGGCATTTTGCGCATACATGAAATGAACACATTTTTCTCCAAAACTATAACACATGCAAGCTTGTCCTGTTTGGTGGAGATGATATTTAATAAAATAAGTAGAAATCCACTAAAAGTTTTGTTTGGTTATCTTGCAATCCCGAGATAATCGTCTCCATGCTCCAAATCCATTTTAAAGCCATTTTTAAGGCATTTCGCGCATACATGAAATGAACACATTTTTCTCCAAAACTATAACAGATGCAAGCTTGTCCTGTTTGGTGGAGATGATATTTAATAAAATAAGTAGAAATCCACTAAAAGTTTTGTTTGGTTATCTTGCAATCCCGAGATAATCGTCTCCATGCTCCAAATCCATTTTAAAGCCATTTTTAAGGCATTTCGCGCATACATGAAATGAACACATTTTTCTCCAAAACTATAACAGATGCAAGCTTGTCCTGTTTGGTGGAGATGATATTTAATAAAATAAGTAGAAATCCACTAAAAGTTTTGTTTGGTTATCTTGCAATCCCGAGATAATCGTCTCCATGCTCCAAATCCATTTTAAAGCCATTTTTAAGGCATTTCGCGCATACATGAAATGAACACATTTTTCTCCAAAACTATAACAGATGCAAGCTTGTCCTGTTTGGTGGAGATGATATTTAATAAAATAAGTAGAAATCCACTAAAAGTTTTGTTTGGTTATATTGCAATCCCGAGATAATCGTCTCCATGCTCCAAATCCATTTTAAAGCCATTTTTAAGGCATTTCGCGCATACATGAAATGAACACATTTTTCTCCAAAACTATAACAGATGCAAGCTTGTCCTGTTTGGTGGAGATGATATTTAATAAAATAAGTAGAAATCCACTAAAAGTTTTGTTTGGTTATCTTGCAATCCCGAGATAATCGTCTTCATGCTCCAAATCCATTTTAAAGCCATTTTTAAGGCATTTCGCGCATACATGAAATGAACACATTTTTCTCCAAAACTATAACAGATGCAAGCTTGTCCTGTTTGGTGGAGATAATATTTAATAAAATAAGTAGAAATCTACTAAATGTTTCGTTTGTTTATATTGCCATCCTGAGATAATCGTCTCCATGCTCCAAATCCATTTTAAAGCCATTTCAAAGGCATTTTGCGCATACATGAAATGAACACATTTTTCTCCAAAACTATAACACATGCAAGCTTGTCCTGTTTGGTGGAGATGATATTTAATAAAATAAGTAGAAATCCACTAAAAGTTTTGTTTGGTTATCTTGCAATCACGAGATAATCGTCTCCATGCTCCAAATCCATTTTAAAGCCATTTTTAAGGCATTTCGCGCATACATGAAATGAACACATTTTTCTCCAAAACTATAACAGATGCAAGCTTGTCCTGTTTGGTGGAGATGATATTTAATAAAATAAGTAGAAATCCACTAAAAGTTTTGTTTGGTTATCTTGCAATCCCGAGATAATCGTCTCCATGCTCCAAATCCATTTTAAAGCCATTTTTAAGGCATTTCGCGCATACATGAAATGAACACATTTTTCTCCAAAACTATAACAGATGCAAGCTTGTCCTGTTTGGTGGAGATGATATTTAATAAAATAAGTAGAAATCCACTAAAAGTTTTGTTTGGTTATATTGCAATCCCGAGATAATCGTCTCCATGCTCCAAATCCATTTTAAAGCCATTTTTAAGGCATTTCGCGCATACATGAAATGAACACATTTTTCTCCAAAACTATAACAGATGCAAGCTTGTCCTGTTTGGTGGAGATGATATTTAATAAAATAAGTAGAAATCCACTAAAAGTTTTGTTTGGTTATCTTGCAATCCCGAGATAATCGTCTTCATGCTCCAAATCCATTTTAAAGCCATTTTTAAGGCATTTCGCGCATACATGAAATGAACACATTTTTCTCCAAAACTATAACAGATGCAAGCTTGTCCTGTTTGGTGGAGATAATATTTAATAAAATAAGTAGAAATCTACTAAATGTTTCGTTTGTTTATATTGCCATCCTGAGATAATCGTCTCCATGCTCCAAATCCATTTTAAAGCCATTTCAAAGGCATTTTGCGCATACATGAAATGAACACATTTTTCTCCAAAACTATAACACATGCAAGCTTGTCCTGTTTGGTGGAGATGATATTTAATAAAATAAGTAGAAATCCACTAAAAGTTTTGTTTGGTTATCTTGCAATCCCGAGATAATCGTCTCCATGCTCCAAATCCATTTTAAAGCCATTTTTAAGGCATTTCGCGCATACATGAAATGAACACATTTTTCTCCAAAACTATAACAGATGCAAGCTTGTCCTGTTTGGTGGAGATGATATTTAATAAAATAAGTAGAAATCCACTAAAAGTTTTGTTTGGTTATCTTGCAATCCCGAGATAATCGTCTCCATGCTCCAAATCCATTTTAAAGCCATTTTTAAGGCATTTCGCGCATACATGAAATGAACACATTTTTCTCCAAAACTATAACAGATGCAAGCTTGTCCTGTTTGGTGGAGATGATATTTAATAAAATAAGTAGAAATCCACTAAAAGTTTTGTTTGGTTATATTGCAATCCCGAGATAATCGTCTCCATGCTCCAAATCCATTTTAAAGCCATTTTTAAGGCATTTCGCGCATACATGAAATGAACACATTTTTCTCCAAAACTATAACAGATGCAAGCTTGTCCTGTTTGGTGGAGATGATATTTAATAAAATAAGTAGAAATCCACTAAAAGTTTTGTTTGGTTATCTTGCAATCCCGAGATAATCGTCTCCATGCTCCAAATCCATTTTAAGCCATTTTTAAGGCATTTCGCGCATACATGAAATGAACACATTTTTCTCCAAAACTATAACAGATGCAAGCTTGTCCTGTTTGGTGGAGATAATATTTAATAAAATAAGTAGAAATCTACTAAAAGTTTCGTTTGTTTATATTGCCATCCTGAGATAATCGTCTCCATGCTCCAAATCCATTTTAAAGCCATTTCAAAGGCATTTTGCGCATACATGAAATGAACACATTTTTCTCCAAAACTATAACACATGCAAGCTTGTCCTGTTTGGTGGAGATGATATTTAATAAAATAAGTAGAAATCCACTAAAAGTTTTGTTTGGTTATCTTGCAATCCCGAGATAATCGTCTCCATGCTCCAAATCCATTTTAAAGCCATTTTTAAGGCATTTCGTGCATACATGAAATGAACACATTTTTCTCCAAAACTATAACAGATGCAAGCTTGTCCTGTTTGGTGGAGATGATATTTAATAAAATAAGTAGAAATCCACTAAAAGTTTTGTTTGGTTATCTTGCAATCCCGAGATAATCGTCTCCATGCTCCAAATCCATTTTAAAGCCATTTCAAAGGCATTTTGCGCATACATGAAATGAACACATTTTTCTCCAAAACTATAACACATGCAAGCTTGTCCTGTTTGGTGGAGATGATATTTAATAAAATAAGTAGAAATCCACTAAAAGTTTTGTTTGGTTATCTTGCAATCCCGAGATAATCGTCTCCATGCTCCAAATCCATTTTAAAGCCATTTTTAAGGCATTTCGCGCATACATGAAATGAACACATTTTTCTCCAAAACTATAACAGATGCAAGCTTGTCCTGTTTGGTGGAGATGATATTTAATAAAATAAGTAGAAATCCACTAAAAGTTTTGTTTGGTTATCTTGCAATCCCGAGATAATCGTCTCCATGCTCCAAATCCATTTTAAAGCCATTTTTAAGGCATTTCGCGCATACATGAAATGAACACATTTTTCTCCAAAACTATAACAGATGCAAGCTTGTCCTGTTTGGTGGAGATGATATTTAATAAAATAAGTAGAAATCCACTAAAAGTTTTGTTTGGTTATATTGCAATCCCGAGATAATCGTCTCCATGCTCCAAATCCATTTTAAAGCCATTTTTAAGGCATTTCGCGCATACATGAAATGAACACATTTTTCTCCAAAACTATAACAGATGCAAGCTTGTCCTGTTTGGTGGAGATGATATTTAATAAAATAAGTAGAAATCCACTAAAAGTTTTGTTTGGTTATCTTGCAATCCCGAGATAATCGTCTCCATGCTCCAAATCCATTTTAAAGCCATTTTTAAGGCATTTCGCGCATACATGAAATGAACACATTTTTCTCCAAAACTATAACAGATGCAAGCTTGTCCTGTTTGGTGGAGATAATATTTAATAAAATAAGTAGAAATCTACTAAAAGTTTCGTTTGTTTATATTGCCATCCTGAGATAATCGTCTCCATGCTCCAAATCCATTTTAAAGCCATTTCAAAGGCATTTTGCGCATACATGAAATGAACACATTTTTCTCCAAAACTATAACACATGCAAGCTTGTCCTGTTTGGTGGAGATGATATTTAATAAAATAAGTAGAAATCCACTAAAAGTTTTGTTTGGTTATCTTGCAATCCCGAGATAATCGTCTCCATGCTCCAAATCCATTTTAAAGCCATTTTTAAGGCATTTCGTGCATACATGAAATGAACACATTTTTCTCCAAAACTATAACAGATGCAAGCTTGTCCTGTTTGGTGGAGATGATATTTAATAAAATAAGTAGAAATCCACTAAAAGTTTTGTTTGGTTATCTTGCAATCCCGAGATAATCGTCTCCATGCTCCAAATCCATTTTAAAGCCATTTCAAAGGCATTTTGCGCATACATGAAATGAACACATTTTTCTCCAAAACTATAACACATGCAAGCTTGTCCTGTTTGGTGGAGATGATATTTAATAAAATAAGTAGAAATCCACTAAAAGTTTTGTTTGGTTATCTTGCAATCCCGAGATAATCGTCTCCATGCTCCAAATCCATTTTAAAGCCATTTTTAAGGCATTTCGCGCATACATGAAATGAACACATTTTTCTCCAAAACTATAACAGATGCAAGCTTGTCCTATTTGGTGGAGATGATATTTAATAAAATAAGTAGAAATCCACTAAAAGTTTTGTTTGGTTATCTTGCAATCCCGAGATAATCGTCTCCATGCTCCAAATCCATTTTAAAGCCATTTTTAAGGCATTTCGCGCATACATGAAATGAACACATTTTTCTCCAAAACTATAACAGATGCAAGCTTGTCCTGTTTGGTGGAGATGATATTTAATAAAATAAGTAGAAATCCACTAAAAGTTTTGTTTGGTTATATTGCAATCCCGAGATAATCGTCTCCATGCTCCAAATCCATTTTAAAGCCATTTTTAAGGCATTTCGCGCATACATGAAATGAACACATTTTTCTCCAAAACTATAACAGATGCAAGCTTGTCCTGTTTGGCGGAGATGATATTTAATAAAATAAGTAGAAATCCACTAAAAGTTTTGTTTGGTTATCTTGCAATCCCGAGATAATCGTCTCCATGCTCCAAATCCATTTTAAAGCCATTTTTAAGGCATTTCGCGCATACATGAAATGAACACATTTTTCTCCAAAACTATAACAGATGCAAGCTTGTCCTGTTTGGTGGAGATAATATTTAATAAAATAAGTAGAAATCTACTAAAAGTTTCGTTTGTTTATATTGCCATCCTGAGATAATCGTCTCCATGCTCCAAATCCATTTTAAAGCCATTTCAAAGGCATTTTGCGCATACATGAAATGAACACATTTTTCTCCAAAACTATAACACATGCAAGCTTGTCCTGTTTGGTGGAGATGATATTTAATAAAATAAGTAGAAATCCACTAAAAGTTTTGTTTGGTTATCTTGCAATCCCGAGATAATCGTCTCCATGCTCCAAATCCATTTTAAAGCCATTTTTAAGGCATTTCGCGCATACATGAAATGAACACATTTTTCTCCAAAACTATAACAGATGCAAGCTTGTCCTGTTTGGTGGAGATAATATTTAATAAAATAAGTAGAAATCTACTAAAAGTTTCGTTTGTTTATATTGCCATCCTGAGATAATCGTCTCCATGCTCCAAATCCATTTTAAAGCCATTTCAAAGGCATTTTGCGCATACATGAAATGAACACATTTTTCTCCAAAACTATAACACATGCAAGCTTGTCCTGTTTGGTGGAGATGATATTTAATAAAATAAGTAGAAATCCACTAAAAGTTTTGTTTGGTTATCTTGCAATCCCGAGATAATCGTCTCCATGCTCCAAATCCATTTTAAAGCCATTTTTAAGGCATTTCGCGCATACATGAAATGAACACATTTTTCTCCAAAACTATAACAGATGCAAGCTTGTCCTGTTTGGTGGAGATGATATTTAATAAAATAAGTAGAAATCCACTAAAAGTTTTGTTTGGTTATCTTGCAATCCCGAGATAATCGTCTCCATGCTCCAAATCCATTTTAAAGCCATTTTTAAGGCATTTCGCGCATACATGAAATGAACACATTTTTCTCCAAAACTATAACAGATGCAAGCTTGTCCTGTTTGGTGGAGATGATATTTAATAAAATAAGTAGAAATCCACTAAAAGTTTTGTTTGGTTATCTTGCAATCCCGAGATAATCGTCTCCATGCTCCAAATCCATTTTAAAGCCATTTTTAAGGCATTTCGCGCATACATGAAATGAACACATTTTTCTCCAAAACTATAACAGATGCAAGCTTGTCCTGTTTGGTGGAGATGATATTTAATAAAATAAGTAGAAATCCACTAAAAGTTTTGTTTGGTTATCTTGCAATCCCGAGATAATCGTCTCCATGCTCCAAATCCATTTTAAAGCCATTTTTAAGGCATTTCGCGCATACATGAAATGAACACATTTTTCTCCAAAACTATAACAGATGCAAGCTTGTCCTGTTTGGTGGAGATGATATTTAATAAAATAAGTAGAAATCCACTAAAAGTTTTGTTTGGTTATCTTGCAATCCCGAGATAATCGTCTCCATGCTCCAAATCCATTTTAAAGCCATTTTTAAGGCATTTCGCGCATACATGAAATGAACACATTTTTCTCCAAAACTATAACAGATGCAAGCTTGTCCTGTTTGGTGGAGATAATATTTAATAAAATAAGTAGAAATCTACTAAAAGTTTCGTTTGTTTATATTGCCATCCTGAGATAATCGTCTCCATGCTCCAAATCCATTTTAAAGCCATTTCAAGGGCATTTTGCGCATACATGAAATGAACACATTTTTCTCCAAAACTATAACACATGCAAGCTTGTCCTGTTTGGTGGAGATGATATTTAATAAAATAAGTAGAAATCCACTAAAAGTTTTGTTTGGTTATCTTGCAATCCCGAGATAATCGTCTCCATGCTCCAAATCCATTTTAAAGCCATTTTTAAGGCATTTCGCGCATACATGAAATGAACACATTTTTCTCCAAAACTATAACAGATGCAAGCTTGTCCTGTTTGGTGGAGATGATATTTAATAAAATAAGTAGAAATCCACTAAACGTTTTGTTTGGTTATCTTGCAATCCCGAGATAATCGTCTCCATGCTCCAAATCCATTTTAAAGCCATTTTTAAGGCATTTCGCGCATACATGAAATGAACACATTTTTCTCCAAAACTATAACAGATGCAAGCTTGTCCTGTTTGGTGGAGATAATATTTAATAAAATAAGTAGAAATCTACTAAAAGTTTCGTTTGTTTATATTGCCATCCTGAGATAATCGTCTCCATGCTCCAAATCCATTTTAAAGCCATTTCAAAGGCATTTTGCGCATACATGAAATGAACACATTTTTCTCCAAAACTATAACACATGCAAGCTTGTCCTGTTTGGTGGAGATGATATTTAATAAAATAAGTAGAAATCCACTAAAAGTTTTGTTTGGTTATCTTGCAATCCCGAGATAATCGTCTCCATGCTCCAAATCCATTTTAAAGCCATTTCAAAGGCATTTTGCGCATACATGAAATGAACACATTTTTCTCCAAAACTATAACACATGCAAGCTTGTCCTGTTTGGTGGAGATGATATTTAATAAAATAAGTAGAAATCCACTAAAAGTTTTGTTTGGTTATCTTGCAATCCCGAGATAATCGTCTCCATGCTCCAAATCCATTTTAAAGCCATTTTTAAGGCATTTCGCGCATACATGAAATGAACACATTTTTCTCCAAAACTATAACAGATGCAAGCTTGTCCTGTTTGGTGGAGATGATATTTAATAAAATAAGTAGAAATCCACTAAAAGTTTTGTTTGGTTATCTTGCAATCCCGAGATAATCGTCTCCATGCTCCAAATCCATTTTAAAGCCATTTTTAAGGCATTTCGCGCATACATGAAATGAACACATTTTTCTCCAAAACTATAACAGATGCAAGCTTGTCCTGTTTGGTGGAGATGATATTTAATAAAATAAGTAGAAATCCACTAAAAGTTTTGTTTGGTTATCTTGCAATCCCGAGATAATCGTCTCCATGCTCCAAATCCATTTTAAAGCCATTTTTAAGGCATTTCGCGCATACATGAAATGAACACATTTTTCTCCAAAACTATAACAGATGCAAGCTTGTCCTGTTTGGTGGAGATAATATTTAATAAAATAAGTAGAAATCTACTAAAAGTTTCGTTTGTTTATATTGCCATCCTGAGATAATCGTCTCCATGCTCCAAATCCATTTTAAAGCCATTTCAAAGGCATTTTGCGCATACATGAAATGAACACATTTTTCTCCAAAACTATAACACATGCAAGCTTGTCCTGTTTGGTGGAGATGATATTTAATAAAATAAGTAGAAATCCACTAAAAGTTTTGTTTGGTTATCTTGCAATCCCGAGATAATCGTCTCCATGCTCCAAATCCATTTTAAAGTCATTTTTAAGGCATTTCGCGCATACATGAAATGAACACATTTTTCTCCAAAACTATAACAGATGCAAGCTTGTCCTGTTTGGTGGAGATGATATTTAATAAAATAAGTAGAAATCCACTAAAAGTTTTGTTTGGTTATCTTGCAATCCCGAGATAATCGTCTCCATGCTCCAAATCCATTTTAAAGCCATTTTTAAGGCATTTCGCGCATACATGAAATGAACACATTTTTCTCCAAAACTATAACAGATGCAAGCTTGTCCTGTTTGGTGGAGATAATATTTAATAAAATAAGTAGAAATCTACTAAAAGTTTCGTTTGTTTATATTGCCATCCTGAGATAATCGTCTCCATGCTCCAAATCCATTTTAAAGCCATTTCAAGGGCATTTTGCGCATACATGAAATGAACACATTTTTCTCCAAAACTATAACACATGCAAGCTTGTCCTGTTTGGTGGAGATGATATTTAATAAAATAAGTAGAAATCCACTAAAAGTTTTGTTTGGTTATCTTGCAATCCCGAGATAATCGTCTCCATGCTCCAAATCCATTTTAAAGCCATTTTTAAGGCATTTCGCGCATACATGAAATGAACACATTTTTCTCCAAAACTATAACAGATGCAAGCTTGTCCTGTTTGGTGGAGATGATATTTAATAAAATAAGTAGAAATCCACTAAAAGTTTTGTTTGGTTATCTTGCAATCCCGAGATAATCGTCTCCATGCTCCAAATCCATTTTAAAGCCATTTTTAAGGCATTTCGCGCATACATGAAATGAACACATTTTTCTCCAAAACTATAACAGATGCAAGCTTGTCCTGTTTGGTGGAGATGATATTTAATAAAATAAGTAGAAATCCACTAAAAGTTTTGTTTGGTTATCTTGCAATCCCGAGATAATCGTCTCCATGCTCCAAATCCATTTTAAAGCCATTTTTAAGGCATTTCGCGCATACATGAAATGAACACATTTTTCTCCAAAACTATAACAGATGCAAGCTTGTCCTGTTTGGTGGAGATGATATTTAATAAAATAAGTAGAAATCCACTAAAAGTTTTGTTTGGTTATCTTGCAATCCCGAGATAATCGTCTCCATGCTCCAAATCCATTTTAAAGTCATTTTTAAGGCATTTCGCGCATACATGAAATGAACACATTTTTCTCCAAAACTATAACAGATGCAAGCTTGTCCTGTTTGGTGGAGATGATATTTAATAAAATAAGTAGAAATCCACTAAAAGTTTTGTTTGGTTATCTTGCAATCCCGAGATAATCGTCTCCATGCTCCAAATCCATTTTAAAGCCATTTTTAAGGCATTTCGCGCATACATGAAATGAACACATTTTTCTCCAAAACTATAACAGATGCAAGCTTGTCCTGTTTGGTGGAGATAATATTTAATAAAATAAGTAGAAATCTACTAAAAGTTTCGTTTGTTTATATTGCCATCCTGAGATAATCGTCTCCATGCTCCAAATCCATTTTAAAGCCATTTCAAAGGCATTTTGCGCATACATGAAATGAACACATTTTTCTCCAAAACTATAACACATGCAAGCTTGTCCTGTTTGGTGGAGATGATATTTAATAAAATAAGTAGAAATCCACTAAAAGTTTTGTTTGGTTATCTTGCAATCCCGAGATAATCGTCTCCATGCTCCAAATCCATTTTAAAGCCATTTCAAAGGCATTTTGCGCATACATGAAATGAACACATTTTTCTCCAAAACTATAACACATGCAAGCTTGTCCTGTTTGGTGGAGATGATATTTAATAAAATAAGTAGAAATGCACTAAAAGTTTTGTTTGGTTATCTTGCAATCCCGAGATAATCGTCTCCATGCTCCAAATCCATTTTAAAGCCATTTTTAAGGCATTTCGCGCATACATGAAATGAACACATTTTTCTCCAAAACTATAACAGATGCAAGCTTGTCCTGTTTGGTGGAGATGATATTTAATAAAATAAGTAGAAATCCACTAAAAGTTTTGTTTGGTTATCTTGCAATCCCGAGATAATCGTCTCCATGCTCCAAATCCATTTTAAAGCCATTTTTAAGGCATTTCGCGCATACATGAAATGAACACATTTTTCTCCAAAACTATAACAGATGCAAGCTTGTCCTGTTTGGTGGAGATGATATTTAATAAAATAAGTAGAAATCCACTAAAAGTTTTGTTTGGTTATCTTGCAATCCCGAGATAATCGTCTCCATGCTCCAAATCCATTTTAAAGCCATTTTTAAGGCATTTCGCGCATACATGAAATGAACACATTTTTCTCCAAAACTATAACAGATGCAAGCTTGTCCTGTTTGGTGGAGATAATATTTAATAAAATAAGTAGAAATCTACTAAAAGTTTCGTTTGTTTATATTGCCATCCTGAGATAATCGTCTCCATGCTCCAAATCCATTTTAAAGCCATTTCAAAGGCATTTTGCGCATACATGAAATGAACACATTTTTCTCCAAAACTATAACACATGCAAGCTTGTCCTGTTTGGTGGAGATGATATTTAATAAAATAAGTAGAAATCCACTAAAAGTTTTGTTTGGTTATCTTGCAATCCCGAGATAATCGTCTCCACGCTCCAAATCCATTTTAAAGCCATTTTTAAGGCATTTCGCGCATACATAAAATGAACACATTTTTCTCCAAAACTATAACAGATGCAAGCTTGTCCTGTTTGGTGGAGATGATATTTAATAAAATAAGTAGAAATCCACTAAAAGTTTTGTTTGGTTATCTTGCAATCCCGAGATAATCGTCTCCATGCTCCAAATCCATTTTAAAGCCATTTTTAAGGCATTTCGCACATACATGAAATGAACACATTTTTCTCCAAAACTATAACAGATGCAAGCTTGTTCTGTTTGGTGGAGATAATATTTAATAAAATAAGTAGAAATCTACTAAAAGTTTCGTTTGTTTATATTGCCATCCTGAGATAATCGTCTCCATGCTCCAAATCCATTTTAAAGCCATTTCAAAGGCATTTTGCGCATACATGAAATGAACACATTTTTCTCCAAAACTATAACACATGCAAGTTTGTCCTGTTTGGTGGAGATGATATTTAATAAAATAAGTAGAAATCCACTAAAAGTTTTGTTTGGTTATCTTGCAATCCCGAGATAATCGTCTCCATGCTCCAAATCCATTTTAAAGCCATTTTTAAGGCATTTCGCGCATACATGAAATGAACACATTTTTCTCCAAAACTATAACAGATGCAAGCTTGTCCTGTTTGGTGGAGATGATATTTAATAAAATAAGTAGAAATCCACTAAAAGTTTTGTTTGGTTATCTTGCAATCCTGAGATAATCGTCTCCATGCTCCAAATCCATTTTAAAGCCATTTTTAAGGCATTTCGCGCATACATGAAATGAACACATTTTTCTCCAAAACTATAACAGATGCAAGCTTGTCCTGTTTGGTGGAGATAATATTTAATAAAATAAGTAGAAATCTACTAAAAGTTTCGTTTGTTTATATTGCCATCCTGAGATAATCGTCTCCATGCTCCAAATCCATTTTAAAGCCATTTCAAAGGCATTTTGCGCATACATGAAATGAACACATTTTTCTCCAAAACTATAACACATGCAAGCTTGTCCTGTTTGGTGGAGATGATATTTAATAAAATAAGTAGAAATCCACTAAAAGTTTTGTTTGGTTATCTTGCAATCCCGAGATAATCGTCTCCATGCACCAAATCTATTTTAAAGCCATTTTTAAGGCATTTCGCGCATACATGAAATGAACACATTTTTCTCCAAAACTATAACAGATGCAAGCTTGTCCTGTTTGGTGGAGATGATATTTAATAAAATAAGTAGAAATCCACTAAAAGTTTTGTTTGGTTATCTTGCAATCCCGAGATAATCGTCTCCATGCTCCAAATCCATTTTAAAGCCATTTTTAAGGCATTTCGCGCATACATGAAATGAACACATTTTTCTCCAAAACTATAACAGATGCAAGCTTGTCCTGTTTGGTGGAGATGATATTTAATAAAATAAGTAGAAATCCACTAAAAGTTTTGTTTGGTTATCTTGCAATCCCGAGATAATCGTCTCCATGCTCCAAATCCATTTTAAAGCCATTTTTAAGGCATTTCGCGCATACATGAAATGAACACATTTTTCTCCAAAACTATAACAGATGCAAGCTTGTCCTGTTTGGTGGAGATAATATTTAATAAAATAAGTAGAAATCTACTAAAAGTTTCGTTTGTTTATATTGCCATCCTGAGATAATCGTCTCCATGCTCCAAATCCATTTTAAAGCCATTTCAAAGGCATTTTGCGCATACATGAAATGAACACATTTTTCTCCAAAACTATAACACATGCAAGCTTGTCCTGTTTGGTGGAGATGATATTTAATAATATAAGTAGAAATCCACTAAAAGTTTTGTTTGGTTATCTTGCAATCCCGAGATAATCGTCTCCATGCTCCAAATCCATTTTAAAGCCATTTTTAAGGCATTTCGCGCATACATAAAATGAACACATTTTTCTCCAAAACTATAACAGATGCAAGCTTGTCCTGTTTGGTGGAGATGATATTTAATAAAATAAGTAGAAATCCACTAAAAGTTTTGTTTGGTTATCTTGCAATCCCGAGATAATCGTCTCCATGCTCCAAATCCATTTTAAAGCCATTTTTAAGGCATTTCGCGCATACATGAAATGAACACATTTTTCTCCAAAACTATAACAGATGCAAGCTTGTCCTGTTTGGTGGAGATGATATTTAATAAAATAAGTAGAAATCCACTAAAAGTTTTGTTTGGTTATCTTGCAATCCCGAGATAATCGTCTCCATGCTCCAAATCCATTTTAAAGTCATTTTTAAGGCATTTCGCGCATACATGAAATGAACACATTTTTCTCCAAAACTATAACAGATGCAAGCTTGTCCTGTTTGGTGGAGATGATATTTAATAAAATAAGTAGAAATCCACTAAAAGTTTTGTTTGGTTATCTTGCAATCCCGAGATAATCGTCTCCATGCTCCAAATCCATTTTAAAGCCATTTTTAAGGCATTTCGCGCATACATGAAATGAACACATTTTTCTCCAAAACTATAACAGATGCAAGCTTGTCCTGTTTGGTGGAGATAATATTTAATAAAATAAGTAGAAATCTACTAAAAGTTTCGTTTGTTTATATTGCCATCCTGAGATAATCGTCTCCATGCTCCAAATCCATTTTAAAGCCATTTCAAGGGCATTTTGCGCATACATGAAATGAACACATTTTTCTCCAAAACTATAACACATGCAAGCTTGTCCTGTTTGGTGGAGATGATATTTAATAAAATAAGTAGAAATCCACTGAAAGTTTTGTTTGGTTATCTTGCAATCCCGAGATAATCGTCTCCATGCTCCAAATCCATTTTAAAGCCATTTTTAAGGCATTTCGCGCATACATGAAATGAACACATTTTTCTCCAAAACTATAACAGATGCAAGCTTGTCCTGTTTGGTGGAGATGATATTTAATAAAATAAGTAGAAATCCACTAAAAGTTTTGTTTGGTTATCTTGCAATCCTGAGATAATCGTCTCCATGCTCCAAATCCATTTTAAAGCCATTTTTAAGGCATTTCGCGCATACATGAAATGAACACATTTTTCTCCAAAACTATAACAGATGCAAGCTTGTCCTGTTTGGTGGAGATGATATTTAATAAAATAAGTAGAAATCCACTAAAAGTTTTGTTTGGTTATCTTGCAATCCCGAGATAATCGTCTCCATGCTCCAAATCCATTTTAAAGCCATTTTTAAGGCATTTCGCGCATACATGAAATGAACACATTTTTCTCCAAAACTATAACAGATGCAAGCTTGTCCTGTTTGGTGGAGATGATATTTAATAAAATAAGTAGAAATCCACTAAAAGTTTTGTTTGGTTATCTTGCAATCCCGAGATAATCGTCTCCATGCTCCAAATCCATTTTAAAGTCATTTTTAAGGCATTTCGCGCATACATGAAATGAACACATTTTTCTCCAAAACTATAACAGATGCAAGCTTGTCCTGTTTGGTGGAGATGATATTTAATAAAATAAGTAGAAATCCACTAAAAGTTTTGTTTGGTTATCTTGCAATCCCGAGATAATCGTCTCCATGCTCCAAATCCATTTTAAAGCCATTTTTAAGGCATTTCGCGCATACATGAAATGAACACATTTTTCTCCAAAACTATAACAGATGCAAGCTTGTCCTGTTTGGTGGAGATAATATTTAATAAAATAAGTAGAAATCTACTAAAAGTTTCGTTTGTTTATATTGCCATCCTGAGATAATCGTCTCCATGCTCCAAATCCATTTTAAAGCCATTTCAAGGGCATTTTGCGCATACATGAAATGAACACATTTTTCTCCAAAACTATAACACATGCAAGCTTGTCCTGTTTGGTGGAGATGATATTTAATAAAATAAGTAGAAATCCACTAAACGTTTTGTTTGGTTATCTTGCAATCCCGAGATAATCGTCTCCATGCTCCAAATCCATTTTAAAGCCATTTTTAAGGCATTTCGCGCATACATGAAATGAACACATTTTTCTCCAAAACTATAACAGATGCAAGCTTGTCCTGTTTGGTGGAGATGATATTTAATAAAATAAGTAGAAATCCACTAAAAGTTTTGTTTGGTTATCTTGCAATCCCGAGATAATCGTCTCCATGCTCCAAATCCATTTTAAAGCCATTTTTAAGGCATTTCGCGCATACATGAAATGAACACATTTTTCTCCAAAACTATAACAGATGCAAGCTTGTCCTGTTTGGTGGAGATAATATTTAATAAAATAAGTAGAAATCTACTAAAAGTTTCGTTTGTTTATATTGCCATCCTGAGATAATCGTCTCCATGCTCCAAATCCATTTTAAAGCCATTTCAAAGGCATTTTGCGCATACATGAAATGAACACATTTTTCTCCAAAACTATAACACATGCAAGCTTGTCCTGTTTGGTGGAGATGATATTTAATAAAATAAGTAGAAATCCACTAAAAGTTTTGTTTGGTTATCTTGCAATCCCGAGATAATCGTCTCCATGCTCCAAATCCATTTTAAAGCCATTTCAAAGGCATTTTGCGCATACATGAAATGAACACATTTTTCTCCAAAACTATAACACATGCAAGCTTGTCCTGTTTGGTGGAGATGATATTTAATAAAATAAGTAGAAATCCACTAAAAGTTTTGTTTGGTTATCTTGCAATCCCGAGATAATCGTCTCCATGCTCCAAATCCATTTTAAAGCCATTTTTAAGGCATTTCGCGCATACATGAAATGAACACATTTTTCTCCAAAACTATAACAGATGCAAGCTTGTCCTATTTGGTGGAGATGATATTTAATAAAATAAGTAGAAATCCACTAAAAGTTTTGTTTGGTTATCTTGCAATCCCGAGATAATCGTCTCCATGCTCCAAATCCATTTTAAAGCCATTTTTAAGGCATTTCGCGCATACATGAAATGAACACATTTTTCTCCAAAACTATAACAGATGCAAGCTTGTCCTGTTTGGTGGAGATGATATTTAATAAAATAAGTAGAAATCCACTAAAAGTTTTGTTTGGTTATATTGCAATCCCGAGATAATCGTCTCCATGCTCCAAATCCATTTTAAAGCCATTTTTAAGGCATTTCGCGCATACATGAAATGAACACATTTTTCTCCAAAACTATAACAGATGCAAGCTTGTCCTGTTTGGCGGAGATGATATTTAATAAAATAAGTAGAAATCCACTAAAAGTTTTGTTTGGTTATCTTGCAATCCCGAGATAATCGTCTCCATGCTCCAAATCCATTTTAAAGCCATTTTTAAGGCATTTCGCGCATACATGAAATGAACACATTTTTCTCCAAAACTATAACAGATGCAAGCTTGTCCTGTTTGGTGGAGATAATATTTAATAAAATAAGTAGAAATCTACTAAAAGTTTCGTTTGTTTATATTGCCATCCTGAGATAATCGTCTCCATGCTCCAAATCCATTTTAAAGCCATTTCAAAGGCATTTTGCGCATACATGAAATGAACACATTTTTCTCCAAAACTATAACACATGCAAGCTTGTCCTGTTTGGTGGAGATGATATTTAATAAAATAAGTAGAAATCCACTAAAAGTTTTGTTTGGTTATCTTGCAATCCCGAGATAATCGTCTCCATGCTCCAAATCCATTTTAAAGCCATTTTTAAGGCATTTCGCGCATACATGAAATGAACACATTTTTCTCCAAAACTATAACAGATGCAAGCTTGTCCTGTTTGGTGGAGATGATATTTAATAAAATAAGTAGAAATCCACTAAAAGTTTTGTTTGGTTATCTTGCAATCCCGAGATAATCGTCTCCATGCTCCAAATCCATTTTAAAGCCATTTTTAAGGCATTTCGCGCATACATGAAATGAACACATTTTTCTCCAAAACTATAACAGATGCAAGCTTGTCCTGTTTGGTGGAGATGATATTTAATAAAATAAGTAGAAATCCACTAAAAGTTTTGTTTGGTTATCTTGCAATCCCGAGATAATCGTCTCCATGCTCCAAATCCATTTTAAAGCCATTTTTAAGGCATTTCGCGCATACATGAAATGAACACATTTTTCTCCAAAACTATAACAGATGCAAGCTTGTCCTGTTTGGTGGAGATGATATTTAATAAAATAAGTAGAAATCCACTAAAAGTTTTGTTTGGTTATCTTGCAATCCCGAGATAATCGTCTCCATGCTCCAAATCCATTTTAAAGCCATTTCAAAGGCATTTTGCGCATACATGAAATGAACACATTTTTCTCCAAAACTATAACACATGCAAGCTTGTCCTGTTTGGTGGAGATGATATTTAATAAAATAAGTAGAAATCCACTAAAAGTTTTGTTTGGTTATCTTGCAATCCCGAGATAATCGTCTCCATGCTCCAAATCCATTTTAAAGCCATTTTTAAGGCATTTCGCGCATACATGAAATGAACACATTTTTCTCCAAAACTATAACGGATGCAAGCTTGTCCTGTTTGGTGGAGATGATATTTAATAAAATAAGTAGAAATCCACTAAAAGTTTTGTTTGGTTATCTTGCAATCCCGAGATAATCGTCTCCATGCTCCAAATCCATTTTAAAGCCATTTTTAAGGCATTTCGCGCATACATGAAATGAACACATTTTTCTCCAAAACTATAACAGATGCAAGCTTGTCCTGTTTGGTGGAGATGATATTTAATAAAATAAGTAGAAATCCACTAAAAGTTTTGTTTGGTTATCTTGCAATCCCGAGATAATCGTCTCCATGCTCCAAATCCATTTTAAAGCCATTTTTAAGGCATTTCGCGCATACATGAAATGAACACATTTTTCTCCAAAACTATAACAGATGCAAGCTTGTCCTGTTTGGTGGAGATGATATTTAATAAAATATGTAGAAATCCACTAAAAGTTTTGTTTGGTTATCTTGCAATCCCGAGATAATCGTCTCCATGCTCCAAATCCATTTTAAAGCCATTTTTAAGGCATTTCGCGCATACATGAAATGAACACATTTTTCTCCAAAACTATAATAGATGCAAGCTTGTCCTGTTTGGTGGAGATGATATTTAATAAAATAAGTAGAAATCCACTAAAAGTTTTGTTTGGTTATCTTGCAATCCCGAGATAATCGTCTCCATGCTCCAAATCCATTTTAAAGCCATTTTTAAGGCATTTCGCGCATACATGAAATGAACACATTTTTCTCCAAAACTATAACAGATGCAAGCTTGTCCTGTTTGGTGGAGATGATATTTAATAAAATAAGTAGAAATCCACTAAAAGTTTTGTTTGGTTATATTGCAATCCCGAGATAATCGTCTCCATGCTCCAAATCCATTTTAAAGCCATTTTTAAGGCATTTCGCGCATACATGAAATGAACACATTTTTCTCCAAAACTATAACAGATGCAAGCTTGTCCTGTTTGGCGGAGATGATATTTAATAAAATAAGTAGAAATCCACTAAAAGTTTTGTTTGGTTATCTTGCAATCCCGAGATAATCGTCTCCATGCTCCAAATCCATTTTAAAGCCATTTTTAAGGCATTTCGCGCATACATGAAATGAACACATTTTTCTCCAAAACTATAACAGATGCAAGCTTGTCCTGTTTGGTGGAGATAATATTTAATAAAATAAGTAGAAATCTACTAAAAGTTTCGTTTGTTTATATTGCCATCCTGAGATAATCGTCTCCATGCTCCAAATCCATTTTAAAGCCATTTCAAAGGCATTTTGCGCATACATGAAATGAACACATTTTTCTCCAAAACTATAACACATGCAAGCTTGTCCTGTTTGGTGGAGATGATATTTAATAAAATAAGTAGAAATCCACTAAAAGTTTTGTTTGGTTATCTTGCAATCCCGAGATAATCGTCTCCATGCTCCAAATCCATTTTAAAGCCATTTTTAAGGCATTTCGCGCATACATGAAATGAACACATTTTTCTCCAAAACTATAACAGATGCAAGCTTGTCCTGTTTGGTGGAGATGATATTTAATAAAATAAGTAGAAATCCACTAAAAGTTTTGTTTGGTTATCTTGCAATCCCGAGATAATCGTCTCCATGCTCCAAATCCATTTTAAAGCCATTTTTAAGGCATTTCGCGCATACATGAAATGAACACATTTTTCTCCAAAACTATAACAGATGCAAGCTTGTCCTGTTTGGTGGAGATGATATTTAATAAAATAAGTAGAAATCCACTAAAAGTTTTGTTTGGTTATCTTGCAATCCCGAGATAATCGTCTCCATGCTCCAAATCCATTTTAAAGCCATTTTTAAGGCATTTCGCGCATACATGAAATGAACACATTTTTCTCCAAAACTATAACAGATGCAAGCTTGTCCTGTTTGGTGGAGATGATATTTAATAAAATAAGTAGAAATCCACTAAAAGTTTTGTTTGGTTATCTTGCAATCCTGAGATAATCGTCTCCATGCTCCAAATCCATTTTAAAGCCATTTTTAAGGCATTTCGCGCATACATGAAATGAACACATTTTTCTCCAAAACTATAACAGATGCAAGCTTGTCCTGTTTGGTGGAGATAATATTTAATAAAATAAGTAGAAATCTACTAAAAGTTTCGTTTGTTTATATTGCCATCCTGAGATAATCGTCTCCATGCTCCAAATCCATTTTAAAGCCATTTCAAAGGCATTTTGCGCATACATGAAATGAACACATTTTTCTCCAAAACTATAACACATGCAAGCTTGTCCTGTTTGGTGGAGATGATATTTAATAAAATAAGTAGAAATCCACTAAAAGTTTTGTTTGGTTATCTTGCAATCCCGAGATAATCGTCTCCATGCTCCAAATCCATTTTAAAGCCATTTTTAAGGCATTTCGCGCATACATGAAATGAACACATTTTTCTCCAAAACTATAACAGATGCAAGCTTGTCCTGTTTGGCGGAGATGATATTTAATAAAATAAGTAGAAATCCACTAAAAGTTTTGTTTGGTTATCTTGCAATCCCGAGATAATCGTCTCCATGCTCCAAATCCATTTTAAAGCCATTTTTAAGGCATTTCGCGCATACATGAAATGAACACATTTTTCTCCAAAACTATAACAGATGCAAGCTTGTCCTGTTTGGTGGAGATAATATTTAATAAAATAAGTAGAAATCTACTAAAAGTTTCGTTTGTTTATATTGCCATCCTGAGATAATCGTCTCCATGCTCCAAATCCATTTTAAAGCCATTTCAAAGGCATTTTGCGCATACATGAAATGAACACATTTTTCTCCAAAACTATAACACATGCAAGCTTGTCCTGTTTGGTGGAGATGATATTTAATAAAATAAGTAGAAATCCACTAAAAGTTTTGTTTGGTTATCTTGCAATCCCGAGATAATCGTCTCCATGCTCCAAATCCATTTTAAAGCCATTTTTAAGGCATTTCGCGCATACATGAAATGAACACATTTTTCTCCAAAACTATAACAGATGCAAGCTTGTCCTGTTTGGTGGAGATGATATTTAATAAAATAAGTAGAAATCCACTAAAAGTTTTGTTTGGTTATCTTGCAATCCCGAGATAATCGTCTCCATGCTCCAAATCCATTTTAAAGCCATTTTAAGGCATTTCGCGCATACATGAAATGAACACATTTTTCTCCAAAACTATAACAGATGCAAGCTTGTCCTGTTTGGTGGAGATAATATTTAATAAAATAAGTAGAAATCTACTAAAAGTTTCGTTTGTTTATATTGCCATCCTGAGATAATCGTCTCCATGCTCCAAATCCATTTTAAAGCCATTTCAAAGGCATTTTGCGCATACATGAAATGAACACATTTTTCTCCAAAACTATAACACATGCAAGCTTGTCCTGTTTGGTGGAGATGATATTTAATAAAATAAGTAGAAATCCACTAAAAGTTTTGTTTGGTTATCTTGCAATCCCGAGATAATCGTCTCCATGCTCCAAATCCATTTTAAAGCCATTTTTAAGGCATTTCGCGCATACATGAAATGAACACATTTTTCTCCAAAACTATAACAGATGCAAGCTTGTCCTGTTTGGCGGAGATGATATTTAATAAAATAAGTAGAAATCCACTAAAAGTTTTGTTTGGTTATCTTGCAATCCCGAGATAATCGTCTCCATGCTCCAAATCCATTTTAAAGCCATTTTTAAGGCATTTCGCGCATACATGAAATGAACACATTTTTCTCCAAAACTATAACAGATGCAAGCTTGTCCTGTTTGGTGGAGATAATATTTAATAAAATAAGTAGAAATCTACTAAAAGTTTCGTTTGTTTATATTGCCATCCTGAGATAATCGTCTCCATGCTCCAAATCCATTTTAAAGCCATTTCAAAGGCATTTTGCGCATACATGAAATGAACACATTTTTCTCCAAAACTATAACACATGCAAGCTTGTCCTGTTTGGTGGAGATGATATTTAATAAAATAAGTAGAAATCCACTAAAAGTTTTGTTTGGTTATCTTGCAATCCCGAGATAATCGTCTCCATGCTCCAAATCCATTTTAAAGCCATTTTTAAGGCATTTCGCGCATACATGAAATGAACACTTTTTTCTCCAAAACTATAACAGATGCAAGCTTGTCCTATTTGGTGGAGATGATATTTAATAAAATAAGTAGAAATCCACTAAAAGTTTTGTTTGGTTATCTTGCAATCCCGAGATAATCGTCTCCATGCTCCAAATCCATTTTAAAGCCATTTTTAAGGCATTTCGCGCATACATGAAATGAACACATTTTTCTCCAAAACTATAACAGATGCAAGCTTGTCCTGTTTGGTGGAGATGATATTTAATAAAATAAGTAGAAATCCACTAAAAGTTTTGTTTGGTTATCTTGCAATCCCGAGATAATCGTCTCCATGCTCCAAATCCATTTTAAAGCCATTTTTAAGGCATTTCGCGCATACATGAAATGAACACATTTTTCTCCAAAACTATAACAGATGCAAGCTTGTCCTGTTTGGTGGAGATAATATTTAATAAAATAAGTAGAAATCTACTAAAAGTTTCGTTTGTTTATATTGCCATCCTGAGATAATCGTCTCCATGCTCCAAATCCATTTTAAAGCCATTTCAAAGGCATTTTGCGCATACATGAAATGAACACATTTTTCTCCAAAACTATAACACATGCAAGCTTGTCCTGTTTGGTGGAGATTATATTTAATAAAATAAGTAGAAATCCACTAAAAGTTTTGTTTGGTTATCTTGCAATCCCGAGATAATCGTCTCCATGCTCCAAATCCATTTTAAAGCCATTTCAAAGGCATTTTGCGCATACATGAAATGAACACATTTTTCTCCAAAACTATAACACATGCAAGCTTGTCCTGTTTGGTGGAGATGATATTTAATAAAATAAGTAGAAATCCACTAAAAGTTTTGTTTGGTTATCTTGCAATCCCGAGATAATCGTCTCCATGCTCCAAATCCATTTTAAAGCCATTTTTAAGGCATTTCGCGCATACATGAAATGAACACATTTTTCTCCAAAACTATAACAGATGCAAGCTTGTCCTATTTGGTGGAGATGATATTTAATAAAATAAGTAGAAATCCACTAAAAGTTTTGTTTGGTTATCTTGCAATCCCGAGATAATCGTCTCCATGCTCCAAATCCATTTTAAAGCCATTTTTAAGGCATTTCGCGCATACATGAAATGAACACATTTTTCTCCAAAACTATAACAGATGCAAGCTTGTCCTGTTTGATGGAGATGATATTTAATAAAATAAGTAGAAATCCACTAAAAGTTTTGTTTGGTTATATTGCAATCCCGAGATAATCGTCTCCATGCTCCAAATCCATTTTAAAGCCATTTTTAAGGCATTTCGCGCATACATGAAATGAACACATTTTTCTCCAAAACTATAACAGATGCAAGCTTGTCCTGTTTGGCGGAGATGATATTTAATAAAATAAGTAGAAATCCACTAAAAGTTTTGTTTGGTTATCTTGCAATCCCGAGATAATCGTCTCCATGCTCCAAATCCATTTTAAAGCCATTTTTAAGGCATTTCGCGCATACATGAAATGAACACATTTTTCTCCAAAACTATAACAGATGCAAGCTTGTCCTGTTTGGTGGAGATAATATTTAATAAAATAAGTAGAAATCTACTAAAAGTTTCGTTTGTTTATATTGCCATCCTGAGATAATCGTCTCCATGCTCCAAATCCATTTTAAAGCCATTTCAAAGGCATTTTGCGCATACATGAAATGAACACATTTTTCTCCAAAACTATAACACATGCAAGCTTGTCCTGTTTGGTGGAGATGATATTTAATAAAATAAGTAGAAATCCACTAAAAGTTTTGTTTGGTTATCTTGCAATCCCGAGATAATCGTCTCCATGCTCCAAATCCATTTTAAAGCCATTTTTAAGGCATTTCGCGCATACATGAAATGAACACATTTTTCTCCAAAACTATAACAGATGCAAGCTTGTCCTGTTTGGTGGAGATGATATTTAATAAAATAAGTAGAAATCCACTAAAAGTTTTGTTTGGTTATCTTGCAATCCCGAGATAATCGTCTCCATGCTCCAAATCCATTTTAAAGCCATTTTTAAGGCATTTCGCGCATACATGAAATGAACACATTTTTCTCCAAAACTATAACAGATGCAAGCTTGTCCTGTTTGGTGGAGATGATATTTAATAAAATAAGTAGAAATCCACTAAAAGTTTTGTTTGGTTATCTTGCAATCCCGAGATAATCGTCTCCATGCTCCAAATCCATTTTAAAGCCATTTTTAAGGCATTTCGCGCATACATGAAATGAACACATTTTTCTCCAAAACTATAACAGATGCAAGCTTGTCCTGTTTGGTGGAGATGATATTTAATAAAATAAGTAGAAATCCACTAAAAGTTTTGTTTGGTTATCTTGCAATCCTGAGATAATCGTCTCCATGCTCCAAATCCATTTTAAAGCCATTTTTAAGGCATTTCGCGCATACATGAAATTAACACATTTTTCTCCAAAACTATAACAGATGCAAGCTTGTCCTGTTTGGTGGAGATAATATTTAATAAAATAAGTAGAAATCTACTAAAAGTTTCGTTTGTTTATATTGCCATCCTGAGATAATCGTCTCCATGCTCCAAATCCATTTTAAAGCCATTTCAAAGGCATTTTGCGCATACATGAAATGAACACATTTTTCTCCAAAACTATAACACATGCAAGCTTGTCCTGTTTGGTGGAGATGATATTTAATAAAATAAGTAGAAATCCACTAAAAGTTTTGTTTGGTTATCTTGCAATCCCGAGATAATCGTCTCCATGCTCCAAATCCATTTTAAAGCCATTTTTAAGGCATTTCGCGCATACATGAAATGAACACATTTTTCTCCAAAACTATAACAGATGCAAGCTTGTCCTGTTTGGTGGAGATGATATTTAATAAAATAAGTAGAAATCCACTAAAAGTTTTGTTTGGTTATCTTGCAATCCCGAGATAATCGTCTCCATGCTCCAAATCCATTTTAAAGCCATTTTTAAGGCATTTCGCGCATACATGAAATGAACACATTTTTCTCCAAAACTATAACAGATGCAAGCTTGTCCTGTTTGGTGGAGATAATATTTAATAAAATAAGTAGAAATCTACTAAAAGTTTCGTTTGTTTATATTGCCATCCTGAGATAATCGTCTCCATGCTCCAAATCCATTTTAAAGCCATTTCAAAGGCATTTTGCGCATACATGAAATGAACACATTTTTCTCCAAAACTATAACACATGCAAGCTTGTCCTGTTTGGTGGAGATGATATTTAATAAAATAAGTAGAAATCCACTAAAAGTTTTGTTTGGTTATCTTGCAATCCCGAGATAATCGTCTCCATGCTCCAAATCCATTTTAAAGCCATTTCAAAGGCATTTTGCGCATACATGAAATGAACACATTTTTCTCCAAAACTATAACACATGCAAGCTTTTCCTGTTTGGTGGAGATGATATTTAATAAAATAAGTAGAAATCCACTAAAAGTTTTGTTTGGTTATCTTGCAATCCCGAGATAATCGTCTCCATGCTCCAAATCCATTTTAAAGCCATTTTTAAGGCATTTCGCGCATACATGAAATGAACACATTTTTCTCCAAAACTATAACAGATGCAAGCTTGTCCTGTTTGGTGGAGATGATATTTAATAAAATAAGTAGAAATCCACTAAAAGTTTTGTTTGGTTATCTTGCAATCCCGAGATAATCGTCTCCATGCTCCAAATCCATTTTAAAGCCATTTTTAAGGCATTTCGCGCATACATGAAATGAACACATTTTTCTCCAAAACTATAACAGATGCAAGCTTGTCCTGTTTGGTGGAGATGATATTTAATAAAATAAGTAGAAATCCACTAAAAGTTTTGTTTGGTTATCTTGCAATCCCGAGATAATCGTCTCCATGCTCCAAATCCATTTTAAAGCCATTTTTAAGGCATTTCGCGCATACATGAAATGAACACATTTTTCTCCAAAACTATAACAGATGCAAGCTTGTCCTGTTTGGTGGAGATAATATTTAATAAAATAAGTAGAAATCTACTAAAAGTTTCGTTTGTTTATATTGCCATCCTGAGATAATCGTCTCCATGCTCCAAATCCATTTTAAAGCCATTTCAAAGGCATTTTGCGCATACATGAAATGAACACATTTTTCTCCAAAACTATAACACATGCAAGCTTGTCCTGTTTGGTGGAGATGATATTTAATAAAATAAGTAGAAATCCACTAAAAGTTTTGTTTGGTTATCTTGCAATCCCGAGATAATCGTCTCCATGCTCCAAATCCATTTTAAAGCCATTTCAAAGGCATTTTGCGCATACATGAAATGAACACATTTTTCTCCAAAACTATAACACATGCAAGCTTTTCCTGTTTGGTGGAGATGATATTTAATAAAATAAGTAGAAATCCACTAAAAGTTTTGTTTGGTTATCTTGCAATCCCGAGATAATCGTCTCCATGCTCCAAATCCATTTTAAAGCCATTTTTAAGGCATTTCGCGCATACATGAAATGAACACATTTTTCTCCAAAACTATAACAGATGCAAGCTTGTCCTGTTTGGTGGAGATGATATTTAATAAAATAAGTAGAAATCCACTAAAAGTTTTGTTTGGTTATCTTGCAATCCCGAGATAATCGTCTCCATGCTCCAAATCCATTTTAAAGCCATTTTTAAGGCATTTCGCGCATACATGAAATGAACACATTTTTCTCCAAAACTATAACAGATGCAAGCTTGTCCTGTTTGGTGGAGATGATATTTAATAAAATAAGTAGAAATCCACTAAAAGTTTTGTTTGGTTATCTTGCAATCCCGAGATAATCGTCTCCATGCTCCAAATCCATTTTAAAGCCATTTTTAAGGCATTTCGCGCATACATGAAATGAACACATTTTTCTCCAAAACTATAACAGATGCAAGCTTGTCCTGTTTGGCGGAGATGATATTTAATAAAATAAGTAGAAATCCACTAAAAGTTTTGTTTGGTTATCTTGCAATCCCGAGATAATCGTCTCCATGCTCCAAATCCATTTTAAAGCCATTTTAAGGCATTTCGCGCATACATGAAATGAACACATTTTTCTCCAAAACTATAACAGATGCAAGCTTGTCCTGTTTGGTGGAGATAATATTTAATAAAATAAGTAGAAATCTACTAAAAGTTTCGTTTGTTTATATTGCCATCCTGAGATAATCGTCTCCATGCTCCAAATCCATTTTAAAGCCATTTCAAAGGCATTTTGCGCATACATGAAATGAACACATTTTTCTCCAAAACTATAACACATGCAAGCTTGTCCTGTTTGGTGGAGATGATATTTAATAAAATAAGTAGAAATCCACTAAAAGTTTTGTTTGGTTATCTTGCAATCCCGAGATAATCGTCTCCATGCTCCAAATCCATTTTAAAGCCATTTTTAAGGCATTTCTCGCATACATGAAATGAACACATTTTTCTCCAAAACTATAACAGATGCAAGCTTGTCCTGTTTGGCGGAGATGATATTTAATAAAATAAGTAGAAATCCACTAAAAGTTTTGTTTGGTTATCTTGCAATCCCGAGATAATCGTCTCCATGCTCCAAATCCATTTTAAAGCCATTTTTAAGGCATTTCGCGCATACATGAAATGAACACATTTTTCTCCAAAACTATAACAGATGCAAGCTTGTCCTGTTTGGTGGAGATAATATTTAATAAAATAAGTAGAAATCTACTAAAAGTTTCGTTTGTTTATATTGCCATTCTGAGATAATCGTCTCCATGCTCCAAATCCATTTTAAAGCCATTTCAAAGGCATTTTGCGCATACATGAAATGAACACATTTTTCTCCAAAACTATAACACATGCAAGCTTGTCCTGTTTGGTGGAGATGATATTTAATAAAATAAGTAGAAATCCACTAAAAGTTTTGTTTGGTTATCTTGCAATCCCGAGATAATCGTCTCCATGCTCCAAATCCATTTTAAAGCCATTTTTAAGGCATTTCGCGCATACATGAAATGAACACATTTTTCTCCAAAACTATAACAGATGCAAGCTTGTCCTATTTGGTGGAGATGATATTTAATAAAATAAGTAGAAATCCACTAAAAGTTTTGTTTGGTTATCTTGCAATCCCGAGATAATCGTCTCCATGCTCCAAATCCATTTTAAAGCCATTTTTAAGGCATTTCGCGCATACATGAAATGAACACATTTTTCTCCAAAACTATAACAGATGCAAGCTTGTCCTGTTTGGTGGAGATGATATTTAATAAAATAAGTAGAAATCCACTAAAAGTTTTGTTTGGTTATATTGCAATCCCGAGAAAATCGTCTCCATGCTCCAAATCCATTTTAAAGCCATTTTTAAGGCATTTCGCGCATACATGAAATGAACACATTTTTCTCCAAAACTATAACAGATGCAAGCTTGTCCTGTTTGGCGGAGATGATATTTAATAAAATAAGTAGAAATCCACTAAAAGTTTTGTTTGGTTATCTTGCAATCCCGAGATAATCGTCTCCATGCTCCAAATCCATTTTAAAGCCATTTTTAAGGCATTTCGCGCATACATGAAATGAACACATTTTTCTCCAAAACTATAACAGATGCAAGCTTGTCCTGTTTGGTGGAGATAATATTTAATAAAATAAGTAGAAATCTACTAAAAGTTTCGTTTGTTTATATTGCCATCCTGAGATAATCGTCTCCATGCTCCAAATCCATTTTAAAGCCATTTCAAAGGCATTTTGCGCATACATGAAATGAACACATTTTTCTCCAAAACTATAACACATGCAAGCTTGTCCTGTTTGGTGGAGATGATATTTAATAAAATAAGTAGAAATCCACTAAAAGTTTTGTTTGGTTATCTTGCAATCCCGAGATAATCGTCTCCATGCTCCAAATCCATTTTAAAGCCATTTTTAAGGCATTTCGCGCATACATGAAATGAACACATTTTTCTCCAAAACTATAACAGATGCAAGCTTGTCCTGTTTGGTGGAGATGATATTTAATAAAATAAGTAGAAATCCACTAAAAGTTTTGTTTGGTTATCTTGCAATCCCGAGATAATCGTCTCCATGCTCCAAATCCATTTTAAAGCCATTTTTAAGGCATTTCGCGCATACATGAAATGAACACATTTTTCTCCAAAACTATAACAGATGCAAGCTTGTCCTGTTTGGTGGAGATGATATTTAATAAAATAAGTAGAAATCCACTAAAAGTTTTGTTTGGTTATCTTGCAATCCCGAGATAATCGTCTCCATGCTCCAAATCCATTTTAAAGCCATTTTTAAGGCATTTCGCGCATACATGAAATGAACACATTTTTCTCCAAAACTATAACAGATGCAAGCTTGTCCTGTTTGGTGGAGATGATATTTAATAAAATAAGTAGAAATCCACTAAAAGTTTTGTTTGGTTATCTTGCAATCCTGAGATAATCGTCTCCATGCTCCAAATCCATTTTAAAGCCATTTTTAAGGCATTTCGCGCATACATGAAATGAACACATTTTTCTCCAAAACTATAACAGATGCAAGCTTGTCCTGTTTGGTGGAGATAATATTTAATAAAATAAGTAGAAATCTACTAAAAGTTTCGTTTGTTTATATTGCCATCCTGAGATAATCGTCTCCATGCTCCAAATCCATTTTAAAGCCATTTCAAAGGCATTTTGCGCATACATGAAATGAACACATTTTCCTCCAAAACTATAACACATGCAAGCTTGTCCTGTTTGGTGGAGATGATATTTAATAAAATAAGTAGAAATCCACTAAAAGTTTTGTTTGGTTATCTTGCAATCCCGAGATAATCGTCTCCATGCTCCAAATCCATTTTAAAGCCATTTTTAAGGCATTTCGCGCATACATGAAATGAACACATTTTTCTCCAAAACTATAACAGATGCAAGCTTGTCCTGTTTGGTGGAGATGATATTTAATAAAATAAGTAGAAATCCACTAAAAGTTTTGTTTGGTTATCTTGCAATCCCGAGATAATCGTCTCCATGCTCCAAATCCATTTTAAAGCCATTTTTAAGGCATTTCGCGCATACATGAAATGAACACATTTTTCTCCAAAACTATAACAGATGCAAGCTTGTCCTGTTTGGTGGAGATAATATTTAATAAAATAAGTAGAAATCTACTAAAAGTTTCGTTTGTTTATATTGCCATCCTGAGATAATCGTCTCCATGCTCCAAATCCATTTTAAAGCCATTTCAAAGGCATTTAGCGCATACATGAAATGAACACATTTTTCTCCAAAACTATAACACATGCAAGCTTGTCCTGTTTGGTGGAGATGATATTTAATAAAATAAGTAGAAATCCACTAAAAGTTTTGTTTGGTTATCTTGCAATCCCGAGATAATCGTCTCCATGCTCCAAGTCCATTTTAAAGCCATTTCAAAGGCATTTTGCGCATACATGAAATGAACACATTTTTCTCCAAAACTATAACACATGCAAGCTTGTCCTGTTTGGTGGAGATGATATTTAATAAAATAAGTAGAAATCCACTAAAAGTTTTGTTTGGTTATCTTGCAATCCCGAGATAATCGTCTCCATGCTCCAAATCCATTTTAAAGCCATTTTTAAGGCATTTCGCGCATACATGAAATGAACACATTTTTCTCCAAAACTATAACAGATGCAAGCTTGTCCTGTTTGGTGGAGATGATATTTAATAAAATAAGTAGAAATCCACTAAAAGTTTTGTTTGGTTATCTTGCAATCCCGAGATAATCGTCTCCATGCTCCAAATCCATTTTAAAGCCATTTTTAAGGCATTTCGCGCATACATGAAATGAACACATTTTTCTCCAAAACTATAACAGATGCAAGCTTGTCCTGTTTGGTGGAGATGATATTTAATAAAATAAGTAGAAATCCACTAAAAGTTTTGTTTGGTTATCTTGCAATCCCGAGATAATCGTCTCCATGCTCCAAATCCATTTTAAAGCCATTTTTAAGGCATTTCGCGCATACATGAAATGAACACATTTTTCTCCAAAACTATAACAGATGCAAGCTTGTCCTGTTTGGCGGAGATGATATTTAATAAAATAAGTAGAAATCCACTAAATGGTTTGTTTGGTTATCTTGCAATCCCGAGATAATCGTCTCCATGCTCCAAATCCATTTTAAAGCCATTTTAAGGCATTTCGCGCATACATGAAATGAACACATTTTTCTCCAAAACTATAACAGATGCAAGCTTGTCCTGTTTGGTGGAGATAATATTTAATAAAATAAGTAGAAATCTACTAAAAGTTTCGTTTGTTTATATTGCCATCCTGAGATAATCGTCTCCATGCTCCAAATCCATTTTAAAGCCATTTTTAAGGCATTTCGCGCATACATGAAATGAACACATTTTTCTCCAAAACTATAACAGATGCAAGCTTGTCCTGTTTGGTGGAGATGATATTTAATAAAATAAGTAGAAATCCACTAAAAGTTTTGTTTGGTTATCTTGCAATCCCGAGATAATCGTCTCCATGCTCCAAATCCATTTTAAAGCCATTTTTAAGGCATTTCGCGCATACATGAAATGAACACATTTTTCTCCAAAACTATAACAGATGCAAGCTTGTCCTGTTTGGTGGAGATGATATTTAATAAAATAAGTAGAAATCCACTAAAAGTTTTGTTTGGTTATCTTGCAATCCCGAGATAATCGTCTCCATGCTCCAAATCCATTTTAAAGCCATTTTTAAGGCATTTCGCGCATACATGAAATGAACACATTTTTCTCCAAAACTATAACAGATGCAAGCTTGTCCTGTTTGGCGGAGATGATATTTAATAAAATAAGTAGAAATCCACTAAAAGGTTTGTTTGGTTATCTTGCAATCCCGAGATAATCGTCTCCATGCTCCAAATCCATTTTAAAGCCATTTTAAGGCATTTCGCGCATACATGAAATGAACACATTTTTCTCCAAAACTATAACAGATGCAAGCTTGTCCTGTTTGGTGGAGATAATATTTAATAAAATAAGTAGAAATATACTAAAAGTTTCGTTTGTTTATATTGCCATCCTGAGATAATCGTCTCCATGCTCCAAATCCATTTTAAAGCCATTTCAAAGGCATTTTGCGCATACATGAAATGAACACATTTTTCTCCAAAACTATAACACATGCAAGCTTGTCCTGTTTGGTGGAGATGATATTTAATAAAATAAGTAGAAATCCACTAAAAGTTTTGTTTGGTTATCTTGCAATCCCGAGATAATCGTCTCCATGCTCCAAATCCATTTTAAAGCCATTTTTAAGGCATTTCTCGCATACATGAAATGAACACATTTTTCTCCAAAACTATAACAGATGCAAGCTTGTCCTGTTTGGCGGAGATGATATTTAATAAAATAAGTAGAAATCCACTAAAAGTTTTGTTTGGTTATCTTGCAATCCCGAGATAATCGTCTCCATGCTCCAAATCCATTTTAAAGCCATTTTTAAGGCATTTCGCGCATACATGAAATGAACACATTTTTCTCCAAAACTATAACAGATGCAAGCTTGTCCTGTTTGGTGGAGATAATATTTAATAAAATAAGTAGAAATCTACTAAAAGTTTCGTTTGTTTATATTGCCATCCTGAGATAATCGTCTCCATGCTCCAAATCCATTTTAAAGCCATTTCAAAGGCATTTTGCGCATACATGAAATGAACACATTTTTCTCCAAAACTATAACACATGCAAGCTTGTCCTGTTTGGTGGAGATGATATTTAATAAAATAAGTAGAAATCCACTAAAAGTTTTGTTTGGTTATCTTGCAATCCCGAGATAATCGTCTCCATGCTCCAAATCCATTTTAAAGCCATTTTTAAGGCATTTCGCGCATACATGAAATGAACACATTTTTCTCCAAAACTATAACAGATGCAAGCTTGTCCTATTTGGTGGAGATGATATTTAATAAAATAAGTAGAAATCCACTAAAAGTTTTGTTTGGTTATCTTGCAATCCCGAGATAATCGTCTCCATGCTCCAAATCCATTTTAAAGCCATTTTTAAGGCATTTCGCGCATACATGAAATGAACACATTTTTCTCCAAAACTATAACAGATGCAAGCTTGTCCTGTTTGGTGGAGATGATATTTAATAAAATAAGTAGAAATCCACTAAAAGTTTTGTTTGGTTATATTGCAATCCCGAGAAAATCGTCTCCATGCTCCAAATCCATTTTAAAGCCATTTTTAAGGCATTTCGCGCATACATGAAATGAACACATTTTTCTCCAAAACTATAACAGATGCAAGCTTGTCCTGTTTGGCGGAGATGATATTTAATAAAATAAGTAGAAATCCACTAAAAGTTTTGTTTGGTTATCTTGCAATCCCGAGATAATCGTCTCCATGCTCCAAATCCATTTTAAAGCCATTTTTAAGGCATTTCGCGCATACATGAAATGAACACATTTTTCTCCAAAACTATAACAGATGCAAGCTTGTCCTGTTTGGTGGAGATAATATTTAATAAAATAAGTAGAAATCTACTAAAAGTTTCGTTTGTTTATATTGCCATCCTGAGATAATCGTCTCCATGCTCCAAATCCATTTTAAAGCCATTTCAAAGGCATTTTGCGCATACATGAAATGAACACATTTTTCTCCAAAACTATAACACATGCAAGCTTGTCCTGTTTGGTGGAGATGATATTTAATAAAATAAGTAGAAATCCACTAAAAGTTTTGTTTGGTTATCTTGCAATCCCGAGATAATCGTCTCCATGCTCCAAATCCATTTTAAAGCCATTTTTAAGGCATTTCGCGCATACATGAAATGAACACATTTTTCTCCAAAACTATAACAGATGCAAGCTTGTCCTGTTTGGTGGAGATGATATTTAATAAAATAAGTAGAAATCCACTAAAAGTTTTGTTTGGTTATCTTGCAATCCCGAGATAATCGTCTCCATGCTCCAAATCCATTTTAAAGCCATTTTTAAGGCATTTCGCGCATACATGAAATGAACACATTTTTCTCCAAAACTATAACAGATGCAAGCTTGTCCTGTTTGGTGGAGATGATATTTAATAAAATAAGTAGAAATCCACTAAAAGTTTTGTTTGGTTATCTTGCAATCCCGAGATAATCGTCTCCATGCTCCAAATCCATTTTAAAGCCATTTTTAAGGCATTTCGCGCATACATGAAATGAACACATTTTTCTCCAAAACTATAACAGATGCAAGCTTGTCCTGTTTGGTGGAGATGAAATTTAATAAAATAAGTAGAAATCCACTAAAAGTTTTGTTTGGTTATCTTGCAATCCTGAGATAATCGTCTCCATGCTCCAAATCCATTTTAAAGCCATTTTTAAGGCATTTCGCGCATACATGAAATGAACACATTTTTCTCCAAAACTATAACAGATGCAAGCTTGTCCTGTTTGGTGGAGATAATATTTAATAAAATAAGTAGAAATCTACTAAAAGTTTCGTTTGTTTATATTGCCATCCTGAGATAATCGTCTCCATGCTCCAAATCCATTTTAAAGCCATTTCAAAGGCATTTTGCGCATACATGAAATGAACACATTTTTCTCCAAAACTATAACACATGCAAGCTTGTCCTGTTTGGTGGAGATGATATTTAATAAAATAAGTAGAAATCCACTAAAAGTTTTGTTTGGTTATCTTGCAATCCCGAGATAATCGTCTCCATGCTCCAAATCCATTTTAAAGCCATTTTTAAGGCATTTCGCGCATACATGAAATGAACACATTTTTCTCCAAAACTATAACAGATGCAAGCTTGTCCTGTTTGGTGGAGATGATATTTAATAAAATAAGTAGAAATCCACTAAAAGTTTTGTTTGGTTATCTTGCAATCCCGAGATAATCGTCTCCATGCTCCAAATCCATTTTAAAGCCATTTTTAAGGCATTTCGCGCATACATGAAATGAACACATTTTTCTCCAAAACTATAACAGATGCAAGCTTGTCCTGTTTGGTGGAGATAATATTTAATAAAATAAGTAGAAATCTACTAAAAGTTTCGTTTGTTTATATTGCCATCCTGAGATAATCGTCTCCATGCTCTAAATCCATTTTAAAGCCATTTCAAAGGCATTTTGCGCATACATGAAATGAACACATTTTTCTCCAAAACTATAACACATGCAAGCTTGTCCTGTTTGGTGGAGATGATATTTAATAAAATAAGTAGAAATCCACTAAAAGTTTTGTTTGGTTATCTTGCAATCCCGAGATAATCGTCTCCATGCTCCAAATCCATTTTAAAGCCATTTCAAAGGCATTTTGCGCATACATGAAATGAACACATTTTTCTCCAAAACTATAACACATGCAAGCTTGTCCTGTTTGGTGGAGATGATATTTAATAAAATAAGTAGAAATCCACTAAAAGTTTTGTTTGGTTATCTTGCAATCCCGAGATAATCGTCTCCATGCTCCAAATCCATTTTAAAGCCATTTTTAAGGCATTTCGCGCATACATGAAATGAACACATTTTTCTCCAAAACTATAACAGATGCAAGCTTGTCCTGTTTGGTGGAGATGATATTTAATAAAATAAGTAGAAATCCACTAAAAGTTTTGTTTGGTTATCTTGCAATCCCGAGATAATCGTCTCCATGCTCCAAATCCATTTTAAAGCCATTTTTAAGGCATTTCGCGCATACATGAAATGAACACATTTTTCTCCAAAACTATAACAGATGCAAGCTTGTCCTGTTTGGTGGAGATGATATTTAATAAAATAAGTAGAAATCCACTAAAAGTTTTGTTTGGTTATCTTGCAATCCCGAGATAATCGTCTCCATGCTCCAAATCCATTTTAAAGCCATTTTTAAGGCATTTCGCGCATACATGAAATGAACACATTTTTCTCCAAAACTATAACAGATGCAAGCTTGTCCTGTTTGGCGGAGATGATATTTAATAAAATAAGTAGAAATCCACTAAAAGGTTTGTTTGGTTATCTTGCAATCCCGAGATAATCGTCTCCATGCTCCAAATCCATTTTAAAGCCATTTTAAGGCATTTCGCGCATACATGAAATGAACACATTTTTCTCCAAAACTATAACAGATGCAAGCTTGTCCTGTTTGGTGGAGATAATATTTAATAAAATAAGTAGAAATCTACTAAAAGTTTCGTTTGTTTATATTGCCATCCTGAGATAATCGTCTCCATGCTCCAAATCCATTTTAAAGCCATTTCAAAGGCATTTTGCGCATACATGAAATGAACACATTTTTCTCCAAAACTATAACACATGCAAGCTTGTCCTGTTTGGTGGAGATGATATTTAATAAAATAAGTAGAAATCCACTAAAAGTTTTGTTTGGTTATCTTGCAATCCCGAGATAATCGTCTCCATGCTCCAAATCCATTTTAAAGCCATTTTTAAGGCATTTCGCGCATACATGAAATGAACACATTTTTCTCCAAAACTATAACAGATGCAAGCTTGTCCTGTTTGGTGGAGATGATATTTAATAAAATAAGTAGAAATCCACTAAAAGTTTTGTTTGGTTATCTTGCAATCCCGAGATAATCGTCTCCATGCTCCAAATCCATTTTAAAGCCATTTTTAAGGCATTTCGCGCATACATGAAATGAACACATTTTTCTCCAAAACTATAACAGATGCAAGCTTGTCCTGTTTGGTGGAGATAATATTTAATAAAATAAGTAGAAATCTACTAAAAGTTTCGTTTGTTTATATTGCCATCCTGAGATAATCGTCTCCATGCTCCAAATCCATTTTAAAGCCATTTCAAAGGCATTTTGCGCATACATGAAATGAACACATTTTTCTCCAAAACTATAACACATGCAAGCTTGTCCTGTTTGGTGGAGATGATATTTAATAAAATAAGTAGAAATCCACTAAAAGTTTTGTTTGGTTATCTTGTAATCCCGAGATAATCGTCTCCACGCTCCAAATCCATTTTAAAGCCATTTTTAAGGCATTTCGCGCATACATGAAATGAACACATTTTTCTCCAAAACTATAACAGATGCAAGCTTGTCCTGTTTGATGGAGATGATATTTAATAAAATAAGTAGAAATCCACTAAAAGTTTTGTTTGGTTATCTTGCAATCCCGAGATAATCGTCTCCATGCTCCAAATCCATTTTAAAGCCATTTTTAAGGCATTTCGCGCATACATGAAATGAACACATTTTTCTCCAAAACTATAACAGATGCAAGCTTGTTCTGTTTGGTGGAGATAATATTTAATAAAATAAGTAGAAACCTACTAAAAGTTTCGTTTGTTTATATTGCCATCCTGAGATAATCGTCTCCATGCTCCAAATCCATTTTAAAGCCATTTCAAAGGCATTTTGCGCATACATGAAATGAACACATTTTTCTCCAAAACTATAACACATGCAAGTTTGTCCTGTTTGGTGGAGATGATATTTAATAAAATAAGTAGAAATCCACTAAAAGTTTTGTTTGGTTATCTTGCAATCCCGAGATAATCGTCTCCATGCTCCAAATCCATTTTAAAGCCATTTTTAAGGCATTTCGCGCATACATGAAATGAACACATTTTTCTCCAAAACTTTAACAGATGCAAGCTTGTCCTGTTTGGTGGAGATGATATTTAATAAAATAAGTAGAAATCCACTAAAAGTTTTGTTTGGTTATCTTGCAATCCTGAGATAATCGTCTCCATGCTCCAAATCCATTTTAAAGCCATTTTTAAGGCATTTCGCGCATACATGAAATGAACACATTTTTCTCCAAAACTATAACAGATGCAAGCTTGTCCTGTTTGGTGGAGATAATATTTAATAAAATAAGTAGAAATCTACTAAAAGTTTCGTTTGTTTATATTGCCATCCTGAGATAATCGTCTCCATGCTCCAAATCCATTTTAAAGCCATTTCAAAGGCATTTTGCGCATACATGAAATGAACACATTTTTCTCCAAAACTATAACACATGCAAGCTTGTCCTGTTTGGTGGAGATGATATTTAATAAAATAAGTAGAAATCCACTAAAAGTTTTGTTTGGTTATCTTGCAATCCCGAGATAATCGTCTCCATGCACCAAATCTATTTTAAAGCCATTTTTAAGGCATTTCGCGCATACATGAAATGAACACATTTTTCTCCAAAACTATAACAGATGCAAGCTTGTCCTGTTTGGTGGAGATGATATTTAATAAAATAAGTAGAAATCCACTAAAAGTTTTGTTTGGTTATCTTGCAATCCCGAGATAATCGTCTCCATGCTCCAAATCCATTTTAAAGCCATTTTTAAGGCATTTCGCGCATACATGAAATGAACACATTTTTCTCCAAAACTATAACAGATGCAAGCTTGTCCTGTTTGGTGGAGATGATATTTAATAAAATAAGTAGAAATCCACTAAAAGTTTTGTTTGGTTATCTTGCAATCCCGAGATAATCGTCTCCATGCTCCAAATCCATTTTAAAGCCATTTTTAAGGCATTTCGCGCATACATGAAATGAACACATTTTTCTCCAAAACTATAACAGATGCAAGCTTGTCCTGTTTGGTGGAGATAATATTTAATAAAATAAGTAGAAATCTACTAAAAGTTTCGTTTGTTTATATTGCCATCCTGAGATAATCGTCTCCATGCTCCAAATCCATTTTAAAGCCATTTCAAAGGCATTTTGCGCATACATGAAATGAACACATTTTTCTCCAAAACTATAACACATGCAAGCTTGTACTGTTTGGTGGAGATGATATTTAATAATATAAGTAGAAATCCACTAAAAGTTTTGTTTGGTTATCTTGCAATCCCGAGATAATCGTCTCCATGCTCCAAATCCATTTTAAAGCCATTTTTAAGGCATTTCGTGCATACATAAAATGAACACATTTTTCTCCAAAACTATAACAGATGCAAGCTTGTCCTGTTTGGTGGAGATGATATTTAATAAAATAAGTAGAAATCCACTAAAAGTTTTGTTTGGTTATCTTGCAATCCCGAGATAATCGTCTCCATGCTCCAAATCCATTTTAAAGCCATTTTTAAGGCATTTCGCGCATACATGAAATGAACACATTTTTCTCCAAAACTATAACAGATGCAAGCTTGTCCTGTTTGGTGGAGATGATATTTAATAAAATAAGTAGAAATCCACTAAAAGTTTTGTTTGGTTATCTTGCAATCCCGAGATAATCGTCTCCATGCTCCAAATCCATTTTAAAGTCATTTTTAAGGCATTTCGCGCATACATGAAATGAACACATTTTTCTCCAAAACTATAACAGATGCAAGCTTGTCCTGTTTGGTGGAGATGATATTTAATAAAATAAGTAGAAATCCACTAAAAGTTTTGTTTGGTTATCTTGCAATCCCGAGATAATCGTCTCCATGCTCCAAATCCATTTTAAAGCCATTTTTAAGGCATTTCGCGCATACATGAAATGAACACATTTTTCTCCAAAACTATAACAGATGCAAGCTTGTCCTGTTTGGTGGAGATAATATTTAATAAAATAAGTAGAGATCTACTAAAAGTTTCGTTTGTTTATATTGCCATCCTGAGATAATCGTCTCCATGCTCCAAATCCATTTTAAAGCCATTTCAAGGGCATTTTGCGCATACATGAAATGAACACATTTTTCTCCAAAACTATAACACATGCAAGCTTGTCCTGTTTGGTGGAGATGATATTTAATAAAATAAGTAGAAATCCACTAAAAGTTTTGTTTGGTTATCTTGCAATCCCGAGATAATCGTCTCCATGCTCCAAATCCATTTTAAAGCCATTTTTAAGGCATTTCGCGCATACATGAAATGAACACATTTTTCTCCAAAACTATAACAGATGCAAGCTTGTCCTGTTTGGTGGAGATGATATTTAATAAAATAAGTAGAAATCCACTAAAAGTTTTGTTTGGTTATCTTGCAATCCCGAGATAATCGTCTCCATGCTCCAAATCCATTTTAAAGCCATTTTTAAGGCATTTCGCGCATACATGAAATGAACACATTTTTCTCCAAAACTATAACAGATGCAAGCTTGTCCTGTTTGGTGGAGATAATATTTAATAAAATAAGTAGAAATCTACTAAAAGTTTCGTTTGTTTATATTGCCATCCTGAGATAATCGTCTCCATGCTCCAAATCCATTTTAAAGCCATTTCAAAGGCATTTTGCGCATACATGAAATGAACACATTTTTCTCCAAAACTATAACACATGCAAGCTTGTCCTGTTTGGTGGAGATGATATTTAATAAAATAAGTAGAAATCCACTAAAAGTTTTGTTTGGTTATCTTGCAATCCCGAGATAATCGTCTCCATGCTCCAAATCCATTTTAAAGCCATTTTTAAGGCATTTCGCGCATACATGAAATGAACACATTTTTCTCCAAAACTATAACAGATGCAAGCTTGTCCTGTTTGGTGGAGATGATATTTAATAAAATAAGTAGAAATCCACTAAAAGTTTTGTTTGGTTATCTTGCAATCCCGAGATAATCGTCTCCATGCTCCAAATCCATTTTAAAGCCATTTTTAAGGCATTTCGCGCATACATGAAATGAACACATTTTTCTCCAAAACTATAACAGATGCAAGCTTGTCCTGTTTGGTGGAGATGATATTTAATAAAATAAGTAGAAATCCACTAAAAGTTTTGTTTGGTTATCTTGCAATCCTGAGATAATCGTCTCCATGCTCCAAATCCATTTTAAAGCCATTTTTAAGGCATTTCGCGCATACATGAAATGAACACATTTTTCTCCAAAACTATAACAGATGCAAGCTTGTCCTGTTTGGTGGAGATAATATTTAATAAAATAAGTAGAAATCTACTAAAAGTTTCGTTTGTTTATATTGCCATCCTGAGATAATCGTCTCCATGCTCCAAATCCATTTTAAAGCCATTTCAAAGGCATTTTGCGCATACATGAAATGAACACATTTTTCTCCAAAACTATAACACATGCAAGCTTGTCCTGTTTGGTGGAGATGATATTTAATAAAATAAGTAGAAATCCACTAAAAGTTTTGTTTGGTTATCTTGCAATCCCGAGATAATCGTCTCCATGCTCCAAATCCTTTTTAAAGCCATTTTTAAGGCATTTCGCGCATACATGAAATGAACACATTTTTCTCCAAAACTATAACAGATGCAAGCTTGTCCTGTTTGGTGGAGATGATATTTAATAAAATAAGTAGAAATCCACTAAAAGTTTTGTTTGGTTATCTTGCAATCCCGAGATAATCGTCTCCATGCTCCAAATCCATTTTAAAGCCATTTTTAAGGCATTTCGCGCATACATGAAATGAACACATTTTTCTCCAAAACTATAACAGATGCAAGCTTGTCCTGTTTGGTGGAGATAATATTTAATAAAATAAGTAGAAATCTACTAAAAGTTTCGTTTGTTTATATTGCCATCCTGAGATAATCGTCTCCATGCTCCAAATCCATTTTAAAGCCATTTCAAAGGCATTTTGCGCATACATGAAATGAACACATTTTTCTCCAAAACTATAACACATGCAAGCTTGTCCTGTTTGGTGGAGATGATATTTAATAAAATAAGTAGAAATCCACTAAAAGTTTTGTTTGGTTATCTTGCAATCCCGAGATAATCGTCTCCATGCTCCAAATCCATTTTAAAGCCATTTTTAAGGCATTTCGCGCATACATGAAATGAACACATTTTTCTCCAAAACTATAACAGATGCAAGCTTGTCCTGTTTGGTGGAGATGATATTTAATAAAATAAGTAGAAATCCACTAAAAGTTTTGTTTGGTTATCTTGCAATCCCGAGATAATCGTCTCCATGCTCCAAATCCATTTTAAAGTCATTTTTAAGGCATTTCGCGCATACATGAAATGAACACATTTTTCTCCAAAACTATAACAGATGCAAGCTTGTCCTGTTTGGTGGAGATGATATTTAATAAAATAAGTAGAAATCCACTAAAAGTTTTGTTTGGTTATCTTGCAATCCCGAGATAATCGTCTCCATGCTCCAAATCCATTTTAAAGCCATTTTTAAGGCATTTCGCGCATACATGAAATGAACACATTTTTCTCCAAAACTATAACAGATGCAAGCTTGTCCTGTTTGGTGGAGATAATATTTAATAAAATAAGTAGAGATCTACTAAAAGTTTCGTTTGTTTATATTGCCATCCTGAGATAATCGTCTCCATGCTCCAAATCCATTTTAAAGCCATTTCAAGGGCATTTTGCGCATACATGAAATGAACACATTTTTCTCCAAAACTATAACACATGCAAGCTTGTCCTGTTTGGTGGAGATGATATTTAATAAAATAAGTAGAAATCCACTAAAAGTTTTGTTTGGTTATCTTGCAATCCCGAGATAATCGTCTCCATGCTCCAAATCCATTTTAAAGCCATTTTTAAGGCATTTCGCGCATACATGAAATGAACACATTTTTCTCCAAAACTATAACAGATGCAAGCTTGTCCTGTTTGGTGGAGATGATATTTAATAAAATAAGTAGAAATCCACTAAAAGTTTTGTTTGGTTATCTTGCAATCCCGAGATAATCGTCTCCATGCTCCAAATCCATTTTAAAGCCATTTTTAAGGCATTTCGCGCATACATGAAATGAACACATTTTTCTCCAAAACTATAACAGATGCAAGCTTGTCCTGTTTGGTGGAGATAATATTTAATAAAATAAGTAGAAATCTACTAAAAGTTTCGTTTGTTTATATTGCCATCCTGAGATAATCGTCTCCATGCTCCAAATCCATTTTAAAGCCATTTCAAAGGCATTTTGCGCATACATGAAATGAACACATTTTTCTCCAAAACTATAACACATGCAAGCTTGTCCTGTTTGGTGGAGATGATATTTAATAAAATAAGTAGAAATCCACTAAAAGTTTTGTTTGGTTATCTTGCAATCCCGAGATAATCGTCTCCATGCTCCAAATCCATTTTAAAGCCATTTTTAAGGCATTTCGCGCATACATGAAATGAACACATTTTTCTCCAAAACTATAACAGATGCAAGCTTGTCCTGTTTGGTGGAGATGATATTTAATAAAATAAGTAGAAATCCACTAAAAGTTTTGTTTGGTTATCTTGCAATCCCGAGATAATCGTCTCCATGCTCCAAATCCATTTTAAAGCCATTTTTAAGGCATTTCGCGCATACATGAAATGAACACATTTTTCTCCAAAACTATAACAGATGCAAGCTTGTCCTGTTTGGTGGAGATGATATTTAATAAAATAAGTAGAAATCCACTAAAAGTTTTGTTTGGTTATCTTGCAATCCTGAGATAATCGTCTCCATGCTCCAAATCCATTTTAAAGCCATTTTTAAGGCATTTCGCGCATACATGAAATGAACACATTTTTCTCCAAAACTATAACAGATGCAAGCTTGTCCTGTTTGGTGGAGATAATATTTAATAAAATAAGTAGAAATCTACTAAAAGTTTCGTTTGTTTATATTGCCATCCTGAGATAATCGTCTCCATGCTCCAAATCCATTTTAAAGCCATTTCAAAGGCATTTTGCGCATACATGAAATGAACACATTTTTCTCCAAAACTATAACACATGCAAGCTTGTCCTGTTTGGTGGAGATGATATTTAATAAAATAAGTAGAAATCCACTAAAAGTTTTGTTTGGTTATCTTGCAATCCCGAGATAATCGTCTCCATGCTCCAAATCCTTTTTAAAGCCATTTTTAAGGCATTTCGCGCATACATGAAATGAACACATTTTTCTCCAAAACTATAACAGATGCAAGCTTGTCCTGTTTGGTGGAGATGATATTTAATAAAATAAGTAGAAATCCACTAAAAGTTTTGTTTGGTTATCTTGCAATCCCGAGATAATCGTCTCCATGCTCCAAATCCATTTTAAAGCCATTTTTAAGGCATTTCGCGCATACATGAAATGAACACATTTTTCTCCAAAACTATAACAGATGCAAGCTTGTCCTGTTTGGTGGAGATAATATTTAATAAAATAAGTAGAAATCTACTAAAAGTTTCGTTTGTTTATATTGCCATCCTGAGATAATCGTCTCCATGCTCCAAATCCATTTTAAAGCCATTTCAAAGGCATTTTGCGCATACATGAAATGAACACATTTTTCTCCAAAACTATAACACATGCAAGCTTGTCCTGTTTGGTGGAGATGATATTTAATAAAATAAGTAGAAATCCACTAAAAGTTTTGTTTGGTTATCTTGCAATCCCGAGATAATCGTCTCCATGCTCCAAATCCATTTTAAAGCCATTTTTAAGGCATTTCGCGCATACATGAAATGAACACATTTTTCTCCAAAACTATAACAGATGCAAGCTTGTCCTGTTTGGTGGAGATGATATTTAATAAAATAAGTAGAAATCCACTAAAAGTTTTGTTTGGTTATCTTGCAATCCCGAGATAATCGTCTCCATGCTCCAAATCCATTTTAAAGCCATTTTTAAGGCATTTCGCGCATACATGAAATGAACACATTTTTCTCCAAAACTATAACAGATGCAAGCTTGTCCTGTTTGGTGGAGATGATATTTAATAAAATAAGTAGAAATCCACTAAAAGTTTTGTTTGGTTATCTTGCAATCCCGAGATAATCGTCTCCATGCTCCAAATCCATTTTAAAGCCATTTTTAAGGCATTTCGCGCATACATGAAATGAACACATTTTTCTCCAAAACTATAACAGATGCAAGCTTGTCCTGTTTGGCGGAGATGATATTTAATAAAATAAGTAGAAATCCACTAAAAGTTTTGTTTGGTTATCTTGCAATCCCGAGATAATCGTCTCCATGCTCCAAATCCATTTTAAAGCCATTTTAAGGCATTTCGCGCATACATGAAATGAACACATTTTTCTCCAAAACTATAACAGATGCAAGCTTGTCCTGTTTGGTGGAGATAATATTTAATAAAATAAGTAGAAATCTACTAAAAGTTTCGTTTGTTTATATTGCCATCCTGAGATAATCGTCTCCATGCTCCAAATCCATTTTAAAGCCATTTCAAAGGCATTTTGCGCATACATGAAATGAACACATTTTTCTCCAAAACTATAACACATGCAAGCTTGTCCTGTTTGGTGGAGATGATATTTAATAAAATAAGTAGAAATCCACTAAAAGTTTTGTTTGGTTATCTTGCAATCCCGAGATAATCGTCTCCATGCTCCAAATCCATTTTAAAGCCATTTTTAAGGCATTTCGCGCATACATGAAATGAACACATTTTTCTCCAAAACTATAACAGATGCAAGCTTGTCCTGTTTGGTGGAGATGATATTTAATAAAATAAGTAGAAATCCACTAAAAGTTTTGTTTGGTTATCTTGCAATCCCGAGATAATCGTCTCCATGCTCCAAATCCATTTTAAAGCCATTTTTAAGGCATTTCGCGCATACATGAAATGAACACATTTTTCTCCAAAACTATAACAGATGCAAGCTTGTCCTGTTTGGTGGAGATAATATTTAATAAAATAAGTAGAAATCTACTAAAAGTTTCGTTTGTTTATATTGCCATCCTGAGATAATCGTCTCCATGCTCCAAATCCATTTTAAAGCCATTTCAAAGGCATTTTGCGCATACATGAAATGAACACATTTTTCTCCAAAACTATAACACATGCAAGCTTGTCCTGTTTGGTGGAGATGATATTTAATAAAATAAGTAGAAATCCACTAAAAGTTTTGTTTGGTTATCTTGCAATCCCGAGATAATCGTCTCCACGCTCCAAATCCATTTTAAAGCCATTTTTAAGGCATTTCGCGCATACATAAAATGAACACATTTTTCTCCAAAACTATAACAGATGCAAGCTTGTCCTGTTTGGTGGAGATGATATTTAATAAAATAAGTAGAAATCCACTAAAAGTTTTGTTTGGTTATCTTGCAATCCCGAGATAATCGTCTCCATGCTCCAAATCCATTTTAAAGCCATTTTTAAGGCATTTCGCGCATACATGAAATGAACACATTTTTCTCCAAAACTATAACAGATGCAAGCTTGTTCTGTTTGGTGGAGATAATATTTAATAAAATAAGTAGAAATCTACTAAAAGTTTCGTTTGTTTATATTGCCATCCTGAGATAATCGTCTCCATGCTCCAAATCCATTTTAAAGCCATTTCAAAGGCATTTTGCGCATACATGAAATGAACACATTTTTCTCCAAAACTATAACACATGCAAGCTTGTCCTGTTTGGTGGAGATGATATTTAATAAAATAAGTAGAAATCCACTAAAAGTTTTGTTTGGTTATCTTGCAATCCCGAGATAATCGTCTCCATGCTCCAAATCCATTTTAAAGCCATTTTTAAGGCATTTCGCGCATACATGAAATGAACACATTTTTCTCCAAAACTATAACAGATGCAAGCTTGTCCTGTTTGGTGGAGATGATATTTAATAAAATAAGTAAAAATCCACTAAAAGTTTTGTTTGGTTATCTTGCAATCCCGAGATAATTGTCTCCATGCTCCAAATCCATTTTAAAGCCATTTTTAAGGCATTTCGCGCATACATGAAATGAACACATTTTTCTCCAAAACTATAACAGATGCAAGCTTGTCCTGTTTGGTGGAGATGATATTTAATAAAATAAGTAGAAATCCACTAAAAGTTTTGTTTGGTTATCTTGCAATCCCGAGATAATCGTCTCCATGCTCCAAATCCATTTTAAAGCCATTTTTAAGGCATTTCGCGCATACATGAAATGAACACATTTTTCTCCAAAACTATAACAGATGCAAGCTTGTCCTGTTTGGCGGAGATGATATTTAATAAAATAAGTAGAAATCCACTAAAAGTTTTGTTTGGTTATCTTGCAATCCCGAGATAATCGTCTCCATGCTCCAAATCCATTTTAAAGCCATTTTAAGGCATTTCGCGCATACATGAAATGAACACATTTTTCTCCAAAACTATAACAGATGCAAGCTTGTCCTGTTTGGTGGAGATAATATTTAATAAAATAAGTAGAAATCTACTAAAAGTTTCGTTTGTTTATATTGCCATCCTGAGATAATCGTCTCCATGCTCCAAATCCATTTTAAAGCCATTTCAAAGGCATTTTGCGCATACATGAAATGAACACATTTTTCTCCAAAACTATAACACATGCAAGCTTGTCCTGTTTGGTGGAGATGATATTTAATAAAATAAGTAGAAATCCACTAAAAGTTTTGTTTGGTTATCTTGCAATCCCGAGATAATCGTCTCCATGCTCCAAATCCATTTTAAAGCCATTTTTAAGGCATTTCGCGCATACATGAAATGAACACATTTTTCTCCAAAACTATAACAGATGCAAGCTTGTCCTGTTTGGTGGAGATGATATTTAATAAAATAAGTAGAAATCCACTAAAAGTTTTGTTTGGTTATCTTGCAATCCCGAGATAATCGTCTCCATGCTCCAAATCCATTTTAAAGCCATTTTTAAGGCATTTCGCGCATACATGAAATGAACACATTTTTCTCCAAAACTATAACAGATGCAAGCTTGTCCTGTTTGGTGGAGATAATATTTAATAAAATAAGTAGAAATCTACTAAAAGTTTCGTTTGTTTATATTGCCATCCTGAGATAATCGTCTCCATGCTCCAAATCCATTTTAAAGCCATTCAAAGGCATTTTGCGCATACATGAAATGAACACATTTTTCTCCAAAACTATAACACATGCAAGCTTGTCCTGTTTGGTGGAGATGATATTTAATAAAATAAGTAGAAATCCACTAAAAGTTTTGTTTGGTTATCTTGCAATCCCGAGATAATCGTCTCCACGCTCCAAATCCATTTTAAAGCATTTTTAAGGCATTTCGCGCATACATAAAATGAACACATTTTTCTCCAAAACTATAACAGATGCAAGCTTGTCCTGTTTGGTGGAGATGATATTTAATAAAATAAGTAGAAATCCACTAAAAGTTTTGTTTGGTTATCTTGCAATCCCGAGATAATCGTCTCCATGCTCCAAATCCATTTTAAAGCCATTTTTAAGGCATTTCGCGCATACATGAAATGAACACATTTTTCTCCAAAACTATAACAGATGCAAGCTTGTTCTGTTTGGTGGAGATAATATTTAATAAAATAAGTAGAAATCTACTAAAAGTTTCGTTTGTTTATATTGCCATCCTGAGATAATCGTCTCCATGCTCCAAATCCATTTTAAAGCCATTTCAAAGGCATTTTGCGCATACATGAAATGAACACATTTTTCTCCAAAACTATAACACATGCAAGTTTGTCCTGTTTGGTGGAGATGATATTTAATAAAATAAGTAGAAATCCACTAAAAGTTTTGTTTGGTTATCTTGCAATCCCGAGATAATCGTCTCCATGCTCCAAATCCATTTTAAAGCCATTTTTAAGGCATTTCGCGCATACATGAAATGAACACATTTTTCTCCAAAACTATAACAGATGCAAGCTTGTCCTGTTTGGTGGAGATGATATTTAATAAAATAAGTAGAAATCCACTAAAAGTTTTGTTTGGTTATCTTGCAATCCTGAGATAATCGTCTCCATGCTCCAAATCCATTTTAAAGCCATTTTTAAGGCATTTCGCGCATACATGAAATGAACACATTTTTCTCCAAAACTATAACAGATGCAAGCTTGTCCTGTTTGGTGGAGATAATATTTAATAAAATAAGTAGAAATCTACTAAAAGTTTCGTTTGTTTATATTGCCATCCTGAGATAATCGTCTCCATGCTCCAAATCCATTTTAAAGCCATTTCAAAGGCATTTTGCGCATACATGAAATGAACACATTTTTCTCCAAAACTATAACACATGCAAGCTTGTCCTGTTTGGTGGAGATGATATTTAATAAAATAAGTAGAAATCCACTAAAAGTTTTGTTTGGTTATCTTGCAATCCCGAGATAATCGTCTCCATGCACCAAATCTATTTTAAAGCCATTTTTAAGGCATTTCGCGCATACATGAAATGAACACATTTTTCTCCAAAACTATAACAGATGCAAGCTTGTCCTGTTTGGTGGAGATGATATTTAATAAAATAAGTAGAAATCCACTAAAAGTTTTGTTTGGTTATCTTGCAATCCCGAGATAATCGTCTCCATGCTCCAAATCCATTTTAAAGCCATTTTTAAGGCATTTCGCGCATACATGAAATGAACACATTTTTCTCCAAAACTATAACAGATGCAAGCTTGTCCTGTTTGGTGGAGATGATATTTAATAAAATAAGTAGAAATCCACTAAAAGTTTTGTTTGGTTATCTTGCAATCCCGAGATAATCGTCTCCATGCTCCAAATCCATTTTAAAGCCATTTTTAAGGCATTTCGCGCATACATGAAATGAACACATTTTTCTCCAAAACTATAACAGATGCAAGCTTGTCCTGTTTGGTGGAGATAATATTTAATAAAATAAGTAGAAATCTACTAAAAGTTTCGTTTGTTTATATTGCCATCCTGAGATAATCGTCTCCATGCTCCAAATCCATTTTAAAGCCATTTCAAAGGCATTTTGCGCATACATGAAATGAACACATTTTTCTCCAAAACTATAACACATGCAAGCTTGTCCTGTTTGGTGGAGATGATATTTAATAATATAAGTAGAAATCCACTAAAAGTTTTGTTTGGTTATCTTGCAATCCCGAGATAATCGTCTCCATGCTCCAAATCCATTTTAAAGCCATTTTTAAGGCATTTCGCGCATACATAAAATGAACACATTTTTCTCCAAAACTATAACAGATGCAAGCTTGTCCTGTTTGGTGGAGATGATATTTAATAAAATAAGTAGAAATCCACTAAAAGTTTTGTTTGGTTATCTTGCAATCCCGAGATAATCGTCTCCATGCTCCAAATCCATTTTAAAGCCATTTTTAAGGCATTTCGCGCATACATGAAATGAACACATTTTTCTCCAAAACTATAACAGATGCAAGCTTGTCCTGTTTGGTGGAGATAATATTTAATAAAATAAGTAGAAATCTACTAAAAGTTTCGTTTGTTTATATTGCCATCCTGAGATAATCGTCTCCATGCTCCAAATCCATTTTAAAGCCATTTCAAGGGCATTTTGCGCATACATGAAATGAACACATTTTTCTCCAAAACTATAACACATGCAAGCTTGTCCTGTTTGGTGGAGATGATATTTAATAAAACAAGTAGAAATCCACTAAAAGTTTTGTTTGGTTATCTTGCAATCCCGAGATAATCGTCTCCATGCTCCAAATCCATTTTAAAGCCATTTTTAAGGCATTTCGCGCATACATGAAATGAACACATTTTTCTCCAAAACTATAACAGATGCAAGCTTGTCCTGTTTGGTGGAGATGATATTTAATAAAATAAGTAGAAATCCACTAAAAGTTTTGTTTGGTTATCTTGCAATCCCGAGATAATCGTCTCCATGCTCCAAATCCATTTTAAAGCCATTTTTAAGGCATTTCGCGCATACATGAAATGAACACATTTTTCTCCAAAACTATAACAGATGCAAGCTTGTCCTGTTTGGTGGAGATGATATTTAATAAAATAAGTAGAAATCCACTAAAAGTTTTGTTTGGTTATCTTGCAATCCCGAGATAATCGTCTCCATGCTCCAAATCCATTTTAAAGCCATTTTTAAGGCATTTCGCGCATACATGAAATGAACACATTTTTCTCCAAAACTATAACAGATGCAAGCTTGTCCTGTTTGGTGGAGATGATATTTAATAAAATAAGTAGAAATCCACTAAAAGTTTTGTTTGGTTATCTTGCAATCCCGAGATAATCGTCTCCATGCTCCAAATCCATTTTAAAGTCATTTTTAAGGCATTTCGCGCATACATGAAATGAACACATTTTTCTCCAAAACTATAACAGATGCAAGCTTGTCCTGTTTGGTGGAGATGATATTTAATAAAATAAGTAGAAATCCACTAAAAGTTTTGTTTGGTTATCTTGCAATCCCGAGATAATCGTCTCCATGCTCCAAATCCATTTTAAAGCCATTTTTAAGGCATTTCGCGCATACATGAAATGAACACATTTTTCTCCAAAACTATAACAGATGCAAGCTTGTCCTGTTTGGTGGAGATAATATTTAATAAAATAAGTAGAAATCTACTAAAAGTTTCGTTTGTTTATATTGCCATCCTGAGATAATCGTCTCCATGCTCCAAATCCATTTTAAAGCCATTTCAAGGGCATTTTGCGCATACATGAAATGAACACATTTTTCTCCAAAACTATAACACATGCAAGCTTGTCCTGTTTGGTGGAGATGATATTTAATAAAATAAGTAGAAATCCACTAAAAGTTTTGTTTGGTTATCTTGCAATCCCGAGATAATCGTCTCCATGCTCCAAGTCCATTTTAAAGCCATTTTTAAGGCATTTCGCGCATACATGAAATGAACACATTTTTCTCCAAAACTATAACAGATGCAAGCTTGTCCTGTTTGGTGGAGATGATATTTAATAAAATAAGTAGAAATCCACTAAAAGTTTTGTTTGGTTATCTTGCAATCCCGAGATAATCGTCTCCATGCTCCAAATCCATTTTAAAGCCATTTTTAAGGCATTTCGCGCATACATGAAATGAACACATTTTTCTCCAAAACTATAACAGATGCAAGCTTGTCCTGTTTGGTGGAGATAATATTTAATAAAATAAGTAGAAATCTACTAAAAGTTTCGTTTGTTTATATTGCCATCCTGAGATAATCGTCTCCATGCTCCAAATCCATTTTAAAGCCATTTCAAAGGCATTTTGCGCATACATGAAATGAACACATTTTTCTCCAAAACTATAACACATGCAAGCTTGTCCTGTTTGGTGGAGATGATATTTAATAAAATAAGTAGAAATCCACTAAAAGTTTTGTTTGGTTATCTTGCAATCCCGAGATAATCGTCTCCATGCTCCAAATCCATTTTAAAGCCATTTCAAAGGCATTTTGCGCATACATGAAATGAACACATTTTTCTCCAAAACTATAACACATGCAAGCTTGTCCTGTTTGGTGGAGATGATATTTAATAAAATAAGTAGAAATCCACTAAAAGTTTTGTTTGGTTATCTTGCAATCCCGAGATAATCGTCTCCATGCTCCAAATCCATTTTAAAGCCATTTTTAAGGCATTTCGCGCATACATGAAATGAACACATTTTTCTCCAAAACTATAACAGATGCAAGCTTGTCCTATTTGGTGGAGATGATATTTAATAAAATAAGTAGAAATCCACTAAAAGTTTTGTTTGGTTATCTTGCAATCCCGAGATAATCGTCTCCATGCTCCAAATCCATTTTAAAGCCATTTTTAAGGCATTTCGCGCATACATGAAATGAACACATTTTTCTCCAAAACTATAACAGATGCAAGCTTGTCCTGTTTGGTGGAGATGATATTTAATAAAATAAGTAGAAATCCACTAAAAGTTTTGTTTGGTTATATTGCAATCCCGAGATAATCGTCTCCATGCTCCAAATCCATTTTAAAGCCATTTTTAAGGCATTTCGCGCATACATGAAATGAACACATTTTTCTCCAAAACTATAACAGATGCAAGCTTGTCCTGTTTGGCGGAGATGATATTTAATAAAATAAGTAGAAATCCACTAAAAGTTTTGTTTGGTTATCTTGCAATCCCGAGATAATCGTCTCCATGCTCCAAATCCATTTTAAAGCCATTTTTAAGGCATTTCGCGCATACATGAAATGAACACATTTTTCTCCAAAACTATAACAGATGCAAGCTTGTCCTGTTTGGTGGAGATAATATTTAATAAAATAAGTAGAAATCTACTAAAAGTTTCGTTTGTTTATATTGCCATCCTGAGATAATCGTCTCCATGCTCCAAATCCATTTTAAAGCCATTTCAAAGGCATTTTGCGCATACATGAAATGAACACATTTTTCTCCAAAACTATAACACATGCAAGCTTGTCCTGTTTGGTGGAGATGATATTTAATAAAATAAGTAGAAATCCACTAAAAGTTTTGTTTGGTTATCTTGCAATCCCGAGATAATCGTCTCCATGCTCCAAATCCATTTTAAAGCCATTTTTAAGGCATTTCGCGCATACATGAAATGAACACATTTTTCTCCAAAACTATAACAGATGCAAGCTTGTCCTGTTTGGTGGAGATGATATTTAATAAAATAAGTAGAAATCCACTAAAAGTTTTGTTTGGTTATATTGCAATCCCGAGATAATCGTCTCCATGCTCCAAATCCATTTTAAAGCCATTTTTAAGGCATTTCGCGCATACATGAAATGAACACATTTTTCTCCAAAACTATAACAGATGCAAGCTTGTCCTGTTTGGCGGAGATGATATTTAATAAAATAAGTAGAAATCCACTAAAAGTTTTGTTTGGTTATCTTGCAATCCCGAGATAATCGTCTCCATGCTCCAAATCCATTTTAAAGCCATTTTTAAGGCATTTCGCGCATACATGAAATGAACACATTTTTCTCCAAAACTATAACAGATGCAAGCTTGTCCTGTTTGGTGGAGATAATATTTAATAAAATAAGTAGAAATCTACTAAAAGTTTCGTTTGTTTATATTGCCATCCTGAGATAATCGTCTCCATGCTCCAAATCCATTTTAAAGCCATTTCAAAGGCATTTTGCGCATACATGAAATGAACACATTTTTCTCCAAAACTATAACACATGCAAGCTTGTCCTGTTTGGTGGAGATGATATTTAATAAAATAAGTAGAAATCCACTAAAAGTTTTGTTTGGTTATCTTGCAATCCCGAGATAATCGTCTCCATGCTCCAAATCCATTTTAAAGCCATTTTTAAGGCATTTCGCGCATACATGAAATGAACACATTTTTCTCCAAAACTATAACAGATGCAAGCTTGTCCTGTTTGGTGGAGATGATATTTAATAAAATAAGTAGAAATCCACTAAAAGTTTTGTTTGGTTATCTTGCAATCCCGAGATAATCGTCTCCATGCTCCAAATCCATTTTAAAGCCATTTTTAAGGCATTTCGCGCATACATGAAATGAACACATTTTTCTCCAAAACTATAACAGATGCAAGCTTGTCCTGTTTGGTGGAGATGATATTTAATAAAATAAGTAGAAATCCACTAAAAGTTTTGTTTGGTTATCTTGCAATCCCGAGATAATCGTCTCCATGCTCCAAATCCATTTTAAAGCCATTTTTAAGGCATTTCGCGCATACATGAAATGAACACATTTTTCTCCAAAACTATAACAGATGCAAGCTTGTCCTGTTTGGTGGAGATGATATTTAATAAAATAAGTAGAAATCCACTAAAAGTTTTGTTTGGTTATCTTGCAATCCCGAGATAATCGTCTCCATGCTCCAAATCCATTTTAAAGCCATTTCAAAGGCATTTTGCGCATACATGAAATGAACACATTTTTCTCCAAAACTATAACACATGCAAGCTTGTCCTGTTTGGTGGAGATGATATTTAATAAAATAAGTAGAAATCCACTAAAAGTTTTGTTTGGTTATCTTGCAATCCCGAGATAATCGTCTCCATGCTCCAAATCCATTTTAAAGCCATTTTTAAGGCATTTCGCGCATACATGAAATGAACACATTTTTCTCCAAAACTATAACAGATGCAAGCTTGTCCTGTTTGGTGGAGATGATATTTAATAAAATAAGTAGAAATCCACTAAAAGTTTTGTTTGGTTATCTTGCAATCCCGAGATAATCGTCTCCATGCTCCAAATCCATTTTAAAGCCATTTTTAAGGCATTTCGCGCATACATGAAATGAACACATTTTTCTCCAAAACTATAACAGATGCAAGCTTGTCCTGTTTGGTGGAGATGATATTTAATAAAATAAGTAGAAATCCACTAAAAGTTTTGTTTGGTTATCTTGCAATCCCGAGATAATCGTCTCCATGCTCCAAATCCATTTTAAAGCCATTTTTAAGGCATTTCGCGCATACATGAAATGAACACATTTTTCTCCAAAACTATAACAGATGCAAGCTTGTCCTGTTTGGTGGAGATGATATTTAATAAAATATGTAGAAATCCACTAAAAGTTTTGTTTGGTTATCTTGCAATCCCGAGATAATCGTCTCCATGCTCCAAATCCATTTTAAAGCCATTTTTAAGGCATTTCGCGCATACATGAAATGAACACATTTTTCTCCAAAACTATAATAGATGCAAGCTTGTCCTGTTTGGTGGAGATGATATTTAATAAAATAAGTAGAAATCCACTAAAAGTTTTGTTTGGTTATCTTGCAATCCCGAGATAATCGTCTCCATGCTCCAAATCCATTTTAAAGCCATTTTTAAGGCATTTCGCGCATACATGAAATGAACACATTTTTCTCCAAAACTATAACAGATGCAAGCTTGTCCTGTTTGGTGGAGATAATATTTAATAAAATAAGTAGAAATCTACTAAAAGTTTCGTTTGTTTATATTGCCATCCTGAGATAATCGTCTCCATGCTCCAAATCCATTTTAAAGCCATTTCAAAGGCATTTTGCGCATACATGAAATGAACACATTTTTCTCCAAAACTATAACACATGCAAGCTTGTCCTGTTTGGTGGAGATGATATTTAATAAAATAAGTAGAAATCCACTAAAAGTTTTGTTTGGTTATCTTGCAATCCCGAGATAATCGTCTCCACGCTCCAAATCCATTTTAAAGCCATTTTTAAGGCATTTCGCGCATACATAAAATGAACACATTTTTCTCCAAAACTATAACAGATGCAAGCTTGTCCTGTTTGGTGGAGATGATATTTAATAAAATAAGTAGAAATCCACTAAAAGTTTTGTTTGGTTATCTTGCAATCCCGAGATAATCGTCTCCATGCTCCAAATCCATTTTAAAGCCATTTTTAAGGCATTTCGCGCATACATGAAATGAACACATTTTTCTCCAAAACTATAACAGATGCAAGCTTGTTCTGTTTGGTGGAGATAATATTTAATAAAATAAGTAGAAATCTACTAAAAGTTTCGTTTGTTTATATTGCCATCCTGAGATAATCGTCTCCATGCTCCAAATCCATTTTAAAGCCATTTCAAAGGCATTTTGCGCATACATGAAATGAACACATTTTTCTCCAAAACTATAACACATGCAAGTTTGTCCTGTTTGGTGGAGATGATATTTAATAAAATAAGTAGAAATCCACTAAAAGTTTTGTTTGGTTATCTTGCAATCCCGAGATAATCGTCTCCATGCTCCAAATCCATTTTAAAGCCATTTTTAAGGCATTTCGCGCATACATGAAATGAACACATTTTTCTCCAAAACTATAACAGATGCAAGCTTGTCCTGTTTGGTGGAGATGATATTTAATAAAATAAGTAGAAATCCACTAAAAGTTTTGTTTGGTTATCTTGCAATCCTGAGATAATCGTCTCCATGCTCCAAATCCATTTTAAAGCCATTTTTAAGGCATTTCGCGCATACATGAAATGAACACATTTTTCTCCAAAACTATAACAGATGCAAGCTTGTCCTGTTTGGTGGAGATAATATTTAATAAAATAAGTAGAAATCTACTAAAAGTTTCGTTTGTTTATATTGCCATCCTGAGATAATCGTCTCCATGCTCCAAATCCATTTTAAAGCCATTTCAAAGGCATTTTGCGCATACATGAAATGAACACATTTTTCTCCAAAACTATAACACATGCAAGCTTGTCCTGTTTGGTGGAGATGATATTTAATAAAATAAGTAGAAATCCACTAAAAGTTTTGTTTGGTTATCTTGCAATCCCGAGATAATCGTCTCCATGCACCAAATCTATTTTAAAGCCATTTTTAAGGCATTTCGCGCATACATGAAATGAACACATTTTTCTCCAAAACTATAACAGATGCAAGCTTGTCCTGTTTGGTGGAGATGATATTTAATAAAATAAGTAGAAATCCACTAAAAGTTTTGTTTGGTTATCTTGCAATCCCGAGATAATCGTCTCCATGCTCCAAATCCATTTTAAAGCCATTTTTAAGGCATTTCGCGCATACATGAAATGAACACATTTTTCTCCAAAACTATAACAGATGCAAGCTTGTCCTGTTTGGTGGAGATGATATTTAATAAAATAAGTAGAAATCCACTAAAAGTTTTGTTTGGTTATCTTGCAATCCCGAGATAATCGTCTCCATGCTCCAAATCCATTTTAAAGCCATTTTTAAGGCATTTCGCGCATACATGAAATGAACACATTTTTCTCCAAAACTATAACAGATGCAAGCTTGTCCTGTTTGGTGGAGATAATATTTAATAAAATAAGTAGAAATCTACTAAAAGTTTCGTTTGTTTATATTGCCATCCTGAGATAATCGTCTCCATGCTCCAAATCCATTTTAAAGCCATTTCAAAGGCATTTTGCGCATACATGAAATGAACACATTTTTCTCCAAAACTATAACACATGCAAGCTTGTCCTGTTTGGTGGAGATGATATTTAATAATATAAGTAGAAATCCACTAAAAGTTTTGTTTGGTTATCTTGCAATCCCGAGATAATCGTCTCCATGCTCCAAATCCATTTTAAAGCCATTTTTAAGGCATTTCGCGCATACATAAAATGAACACATTTTTCTCCAAAACTATAACAGATGCAAGCTTGTCCTGTTTGGTGGAGATGATATTTAATAAAATAAGTAGAAATCCACTAAAAGTTTTGTTTGGTTATCTTGCAATCCCGAGATAATCGTCTCCATGCTCCAAATCCATTTTAAAGCCATTTTTAAGGCATTTCGCGCATACATGAAATGAACACATTTTTCTCCAAAACTATAACAGATGCAAGCTTGTCCTGTTTGGTGGAGATGATATTTAATAAAATAAGTAGAAATCCACTAAAAGTTTTGTTTGGTTATCTTGCAATCCCGAGATAATCGTCTCCATGCTCCAAATCCATTTTAAAGTCATTTTTAAGGCATTTCGCGCATACATGAAATGAACACATTTTTCTCCAAAACTATAACAGATGCAAGCTTGTCCTGTTTGGTGGAGATGATATTTAATAAAATAAGTAGAAATCCACTAAAAGTTTTGTTTGGTTATCTTGCAATCCCGAGATAATCGTCTCCATGCTCCAAATCCATTTTAAAGCCATTTTTAAGGCATTTCGCGCATACATGAAATGAACACATTTTTCTCCAAAACTATAACAGATGCAAGCTTGTCCTGTTTGGTGGAGATAATATTTAATAAAATAAGTAGAAATCTACTAAAAGTTTCGTTTGTTTATATTGCCATCCTGAGATCATAGTATCATAGTTTTTAAGGTTGAAGGGAGACTCTAAGTCCATCTAGTTCAACCCGTAGCCTAACATGTTGATCCAGAGGAAGGCAAAAAAACCCCAATGTGGCAAACAAGTTCCAATGGGGAAAAAATTTCCTTCCTGACTCCACATCCGGCAATCAGACTAGTTCCCTGGATCAATACCCTGTCATAAAATCTAATATACATAACTGGTTATATTAAATTTTTCAAGAAAGGCGTCCAGTCTCTGCTTAAATGTTAGTAGTGAATCACTCATTACAACATCATGCGGCAGAGAGTTCCATAGTCTCACTGCTCGTACAGTAAAGAATCCTCGTCTGTGATTATGATTAAACCTTCTTTCCTCAAGACGTAGCAGATGCCCTCGTGTTCCAGTCGCAGGCCTAGGTGTAAATAGATCTTTGGAAAGGTCTCTGTACTGTCCCCTCATATATTTATACATTGTGATTAGATCTCCCCTAAGCCTTCGTTTTTCCAGACTAAATAACCCCAAGTTTAATAACCTGTCTTCGTATTGCAGCCCCCCCATTCCTCTAATAATCTTGGTCGCTCTTCTCTGCACCCTCTCCAGTTCAGCTATGTCCTTCTTATATATCGGTGACCAGAATTGTACACAGTATTCTAAGTGCGGTCGCACTAGTGACTTGTACAGAGGTAGAACTATATTTTTTTCATGAACACTTATACATCTTTTAATACATCCCATTATTTTATTAGCCCTGGCAGCAGCTGCCTGACACTGTCCACTAAAGTGAAGTTTACCATCCACCCATACACCCAAGTCTTTTTCTGTGTCTGTTTTACCCAGTGTTCTACAATTAAGTACATAATCATAAATGTTATTCCCTCTACCCAAGTGCATGACCTTACATTTATCTACATTAAACTTCAATTGCCACTTCTCAGCCCAATCCTCCAATTTACATAAATCTCCCTGTAATATAAAATTATCCTCCTCTGTATTGATTACCCTGCAGAGTTTAGTATCATCTGCAAATATTGAAATTCTACTCCGCATGCCCCCAACAAGGTCATTTATAAATATGTTGAAAAGAAGCGGGCCCAATACTGACCCCTGTGGTACCCCACTATGAACTGAGACCCAGTCCGAGTACGTACCATTAATAACCACCCTTTGTTTCCTATCACTGAGCCAGTTTTTAACCCAGTTACACATATTTTCCCCTATCCCCATTATTCTCATTTTATGTACCAACCTTTTGTGTGGCACCGTATCAAAAGCTTTTGAAAAGTCCATATACACAACATCCACTGCATTTCCCTGGTCCAGGCTTGAACTTACCTCTTCATAGAAGCTGATCAAATTAGTTTGACAGGATCGATCCCTCATAAACCCATGTTGATACTCTGTCATAAGGTTATTTTTCTTGAGATACTCCAGTATAGCATCTCTCAAGAAACCCTCAAGGATTTTACCAACCGTAGAGGTTAAACTTACCGGCCTATAATTTCCCGGCTCAGTTTTTGTCCCCTTTTTGAATATTGGCACCACATTTGCTATGCGCCAGTCCTGCGGTACCGACCCTGTTATTAAGGAATCTGAGAAGATTAAAAATAATGGTCTATCTATCACAGAACTCAATTCCTGTAGTACTCTGGGGTGTATGCCATCCGGGCCCGGAGATTTGTCAACCTTAGTGATTTCGAGGCGGTGGCGTACTTCCTGCTGGGTTAAGCAGGTAATATTCAAGGGTGAATTTATGGCATCACTGGTCATGTCATCTGCCATGGCATTTTCTTGTATAAAAACCGTAGAAAAAAAGTCATTCAGCAGGTTAGCTTTACCCTCATCCCCTTCCACCATTTCACCAAGACTATTTTTAAGGGGGCCAACACTATCGCTTTTCAGTTTTTTACTGTTTATGTAGTTAAAGAATATTTTAGGATTATTTTTACTTTCTCTCGCAATGAGTCTCTCTGTCTCAAACTTAGCTAACTTAATTTGCTTTTTACATATTTTATTTAATTTTCTATAATTATATAATGCCTCATCACTACCTACCCTCTTTAATTATTTTAAGGCTTTCTGTTTTTCTTTTATTGCTTCCCTTACAGCTCTATTTAGCCATAGGGGTTTCCTCCTATTTCTAGCATGTTTGTTCCCATAGGGTATATTTTCTGCACAAGCCCTATTCAGGATGCTCATAAAAGTCTCCCATTTGCTTTGTGTACTTTTATTACTTAGTACATCATCCCAGTTTATTGCACTAAGATAATCTCTCAACCGTTTAAAATTTGCTTTCCTGAAGTTTAGTGTCCTTGTAGCCCCTCTACTATACATCTTACTAAAGAATACATGAAAACTTATTATTTTGTGATCACTATTCCCCAAGTAACCCCCAACTTGTATATTTGATATGCGGTCTGGCCTATTGGTTAGTACAAGGTCTAGTAGTGCTCCCCCTCTTGTGGGGTCCTGTACCATTTGTGAAAGGTAATTATCTTTCATTGTTATCAAAAATCTATTTCCTTTGCTGGAACTGCAAGTTTCTGTTCCCCAATTTATATCAGGATAGTTAAAGTCCCCCATAATAATTACCTCTCCGAGACTCGCTGCTTTATCAATTTGCTTTATGAGGAGATTCTCTACCTCTTCCATAATATTCGGCGTCTTATAACACACCCCTATCAGTATTTTATTATTCATTCTCCCCCCCCTTATCTCCACCCATAGGGACTCTACATTCTCAGTACCCTCACATATGTTGTCACGCAGGATGGGTTTTAAGGATGATTTTACATATAGACACACACCTCCCCCTCGCTTATTTGTACGGTCATTCCTGAATAGGCTATAACCCTGTAAATTAACAGCCCAGTCATAGCTCTCATCCAGCCATGTCTCTGATATCCCCACTATATCATAATTTTCTTCCAACAATATTAATTCTAATTCCTCCACCTTATTTGTGAGGCTTCGGGCATTAGTGTACATGCACGTTACGTATGACTCTGTACCTATATTCCTGCTTACTGTATTGACTGTCCTAACCCTTCCCCCCGTACCACCCCCAATTTCATTACTTGTGCCCTGGTCACTATCTGCACTACATTCCCCTTCTATAAAGTGAATACCCTCGCCCCCCATTCCTAGTTTAAACACTCCTCCAACCTTCTAGCCATTTTCTGCCCCAGCAGAGCTGCACCCTCCCCATTAAGATGCAGCCCATCCCTAGCATAGAATCTGTAGCCAACTGAAAAGTCGGCCCAATTCTCCAGGAACCCAAAACCCTCTTTCCTACACCAATTCTTGAGCCACCTGTTAACCTCCCTGATCTCTCTTTGCCTCTCTGGTGTGGCTCGTGGCACAGGTAGTATTTCCGAAAATACCACCTTTGAGGTCCATGCTTTAAGCTTACAACCTAATTCCCTGAAATCATCTTTAAGGACCTTCCACCTACCTCTAACTTTGTCATTTGTGCCAATATGTACAATGACCGCTGGGTCCTCCCCAGCCCCTCCCAGTAATCTGTCAACCCGATCAGCGATGTGCCGAACTCGAGCGCCAGGAAGACAACACACTGTTCGGCGATCCCTGTCTTTGTGACAGATTGCCCTATCTGTCCCCCTAATAATTGAGTCCCCCACTACCAGTACCTGTCTTGCCTGCCCTGCACTCCTATTCCCCCCCTTACTGGAGCAGACACTCCTCTGGCGTTCAGAGGTCATGCCTTGCTGCAGCAATGCTACCCCTGTAATGACATCCCCCTCATCTGCCAAGTTTGCAAACCTATTGGGGTGTGTCAGTTCAGGACTAGCCTCCCTAGCACTTTTCCCTTTACCCCCCTTTCTAACTGTCACCCAGCTACCTACCTCACCGTCCTGCCGCTCCCTACTACGATCCTCCCCCACATCTGACCCAGCAAGCTGCTGCTCAGTGAGCAGCACACTCCTTTCCATATTGCTAATGCATCTCAGAGTTGCCAGCTGCTCATTTAGATCCAGTATCTGGGCTTCCAAATGTGCAACTTGCGCACATCTCGAACAACAGTATGCACCCTCGAACGGCTTTTCAAGGACTGCATACATGAGACAAGATGTACACTGGATCGCATTAGCAATAGTGGAGCACATTTTCTAATGGGGATAGCACTAAACAAATGTTAAGTAATTAAACAACTAAATACAAACAATTCTACTCACACTTACTTTTGCTCACACTTTGCTCACTTACGCTCACAATGAAGAAGAGAGGCTAAAATTCGCGCGCCGCTAGGCGCGCGGCTTTCAGAAGTCTTCCTTCCGGCTGTAACGGCCAAAACCCGGTTCTCCTTGAGCTCGCGGTGACTCTTCACTTATCCCAGAAGGCACTGGGAATATGCAAATTATCCTCGCAAGACTCCTTCCCTGGCTTTCAGAAGTCTTCCTTCCGGCTGTAACGGCCAAAACCCGGTTCTCCTTGAGCTCGCGGTGACTCTTCACTTATCCCAGAAGGCACTGGGAATATGCAAATTATCCTCGCAAGACTCCTTCCCTGGCTTTCAGAAGTCTTCCTTCCGGCTGTAACGGCCAAAACCCGGTTCTCCTTGAGCTCGCGGTGACTCTTCACTTATCCCAGAAGGCACTGGGAATATGCAAATTATCCTCGCAAGACTCCTTCCCTGGCTTTCAGAAGTCTTCCTTCCGGCTGTAACGGCCAAAACCCGGTTCTCCTTGAGCTCGCGGTGACTCTTCACTTATCCCAGAAGGCACTGGGAATATGCAAATTATCCTCGCAAGACTCCTTCCCTGGCTTTCAGAAGTCTTCCTTCCGGCTGTAACGGCCAAAACCCGGTTCTCCTTGAGCTCGCGGTGACTCTTCACTTATCCCAGAAGGCACTGGGAATATGCAAATTATCCTCGCAAGACTCCTTCCCTGGCTTTTATCGTCTCCATGTTCCAAATCCATTTTAAAGCCATTTCAAGGGCATTTTGCGCATACATGAAATGAACACATTTTTCTCCAAAACTATAACACATGCAAGCTTGTCCTGTTTGGTGGAGATGATATTTAATAAAATAAGTAGAAATCCACTAAAAGTTTTGTTTGGTTATCTTGCAATCCCGAGATAATCGTCTCCATGCTCCAAATCCATTTTAAAGCCATTTTTAAGGCATTTCGCGCATACATGAAATGAACACATTTTTCTCCAAAACTATAACAGATGCAAGCTTGTCCTGTTTGGTGGAGATGATATTTAATAAAATAAGTAGAAATCCACTAAAAGTTTTGTTTGGTTATCTTGCAATCCCGAGATAATCGTCTCCATGCTCCAAATCCATTTTAAAGCCATTTTTAAGGCATTTCGCGCATACATGAAATGAACACATTTTTCTCCAAAACTATAACAGATGCAAGCTTGTCCTGTTTGGTGGAGATGATATTTAATAAAATAAGTAGAAATCCACTAAAAGTTTTGTTTGGTTATCTTGCAATCCCGAGATAATCGTCTCCATGCTCCAAATCCATTTTAAAGCCATTTTTAAGGCATTTCGCGCATACATGAAATGAACACATTTTTCTCCAAAACTATAACAGATGCAAGCTTGTCCTGTTTGGTGGAGATGATATTTAATAAAATAAGTAGAAATCCACTAAAAGTTTTGTTTGGTTATCTTGCAATCCCGAGATAATCGTCTCCATGCTCCAAATCCATTTTAAAGTCATTTTTAAGGCATTTCGCGCATACATGAAATGAACACATTTTTCTCCAAAACTATAACAGATGCAAGCTTGTCCTGTTTGGTGGAGATGATATTTAATAAAATAAGTAGAAATCCACTAAAAGTTTTGTTTGGTTATCTTGCAATCCCGAGATAATCGTCTCCATGCTCCAAATCCATTTTAAAGCCATTTTTAAGGCATTTCGCGCATACATGAAATGAACACATTTTTCTCCAAAACTATAACAGATGCAAGCTTGTCCTGTTTGGTGGAGATAATATTTAATAAAATAAGTAGAAATCTACTAAAAGTTTCGTTTGTTTATATTGCCATCCTGAGATAATCGTCTCCATGCTCCAAATCCATTTTAAAGCCATTTCAAGGGCATTTTGCGCATACATGAAATGAACACATTTTTCTCCAAAACTATAACACATGCAAGCTTGTCCTGTTTGGTGGAGATGATATTTAATAAAATAAGTAGAAATCCACTAAACGTTTTGTTTGGTTATCTTGCAATCCCGAGATAATCGTCTCCATGCTCCAAATCCATTTTAAAGCCATTTTTAAGGCATTTCGCGCATACATGAAATGAACACATTTTTCTCCAAAACTATAACAGATGCAAGCTTGTCCTGTTTGGTGGAGATGATATTTAATAAAATAAGTAGAAATCCACTAAAAGTTTTGTTTGGTTATCTTGCAATCCCGAGATAATCGTCTCCATGCTCCAAATCCATTTTAAAGCCATTTTTAAGGCATTTCGCGCATACATGAAATGAACACATTTTTCTCCAAAACTATAACAGATGCAAGCTTGTCCTGTTTGGTGGAGATAATATTTAATAAAATAAGTAGAAATCTACTAAAAGTTTCGTTTGTTTATATTGCCATCCTGAGATAATCGTCTCCATGCTCCAAATCCATTTTAAAGCCATTTCAAAGGCATTTTGCGCATACATGAAATGAACACATTTTTCTCCAAAACTATAACACATGCAAGCTTGTCCTGTTTGGTGGAGATGATATTTAATAAAATAAGTAGAAATCCACTAAAAGTTTTGTTTGGTTATCTTGCAATCCCGAGATAATCGTCTCCATGCTCCAAATCCATTTTAAAGCCATTTCAAAGGCATTTTGCGCATACATGAAATGAACACATTTTTCTCCAAAACTATAACACATGCAAGCTTGTCCTGTTTGGTGGAGATGATATTTAATAAAATAAGTAGAAATCCACTAAAAGTTTTGTTTGGTTATCTTGCAATCCCGAGATAATCGTCTCCATGCTCCAAATCCATTTTAAAGCCATTTTTAAGGCATTTCGCGCATACATGAAATGAACACATTTTTCTCCAAAACTATAACAGATGCAAGCTTGTCCTATTTGGTGGAGATGATATTTAATAAAATAAGTAGAAATCCACTAAAAGTTTTGTTTGGTTATCTTGCAATCCCGAGATAATCGTCTCCATGCTCCAAATCCATTTTAAAGCCATTTTTAAGGCATTTCGCGCATACATGAAATGAACACATTTTTCTCCAAAACTATAACAGATGCAAGCTTGTCCTGTTTGGTGGAGATGATATTTAATAAAATAAGTAGAAATCCACTAAAAGTTTTGTTTGGTTATATTGCAATCCCGAGATAATCGTCTCCATGCTCCAAATCCATTTTAAAGCCATTTTTAAGGCATTTCGCGCATACATGAAATGAACACATTTTTCTCCAAAACTATAACAGATGCAAGCTTGTCCTGTTTGGTGGAGATAATATTTAATAAAATAAGTAGAAATCTACTAAAAGTTTCGTTTGTTTATATTGCCATCCTGAGATAATCGTCTCCATGCTCCAAATCCATTTTAAAGCCATTTCAAAGGCATTTTGCGCATACATGAAATGAACACATTTTTCTCCAAAACTATAACACATGCAAGCTTGTCCTGTTTGGTGGAGATGATATTTAATAAAATAAGTAGAAATCCACTAAAAGTTTTGTTTGGTTATCTTGCAATCCCGAGATAATCGTCTCCATGCTCCAAATCCATTTTAAAGTCATTTTTAAGGCATTTCGCGCATACATGAAATGAACACATTTTTCTCCAAAACTATAACAGATGCAAGCTTGTCCTGTTTGGTGGAGATGATATTTAATAAAATAAGTAGAAATCCACTAAAAGTTTTGTTTGGTTATCTTGCAATCCCGAGATAATCGTCTCCATGCTCCAAATCCATTTTAAAGCCATTTTTAAGGCATTTCGCGCATACATGAAATGAACACATTTTTCTCCAAAACTATAACAGATGCAAGCTTGTCCTGTTTGGTGGAGATGATATTTAATAAAATAAGTAGAAATCCACTAAAAGTTTTGTTTGGTTATCTTGCAATCCCGAGATAATCGTCTCCATGCTCCAAATCCATTTTAAAGCCATTTTTAAGGCATTTCGCGCATACATGAAATGAACACATTTTTCTCCAAAACTATAACAGATGCAAGCTTGTCCTGTTTGGTGGAGATGATATTTAATAAAATAAGTAGAAATCCACTAAAAGTTTTGTTTGGTTATCTTGCAATCCCGAGATAATCGTCTCCATGCTCCAAATCCATTTTAAAGCCATTTCAAAGGCATTTTGCGCATACATGAAATGAACACATTTTTCTCCAAAACTATAACACATGCAAGCTTGTCCTGTTTGGTGGAGATGATATTTAATAAAATAAGTAGAAATCCACTAAAAGTTTTGTTTGGTTATCTTGCAATCCCGAGATAATCGTCTCCATGCTCCAAATCCATTTTAAAGCCATTTTTAAGGCATTTCGCGCATACATGAAATGAACACATTTTTCTCCAAAACTATAACAGATGCAAGCTTGTCCTGTTTGGTGGAGATGATATTTAATAAAATAAGTAGAAATCCACTAAAAGTTTTGTTTGGTTATCTTGCAATCCCGAGATAATCGTCTCCATGCTCCAAATCCATTTTAAAGCCATTTTTAAGGCATTTCGCGCATACATGAAATGAACACATTTTTCTCCAAAACTATAACAGATGCAAGCTTGTCCTGTTTGGTGGAGATGATATTTAATAAAATAAGTAGAAATCCACTAAAAGTTTTGTTTGGTTATCTTGCAATCCCGAGATAATCGTCTCCATGCTCCAAATCCATTTTAAAGCCATTTTTAAGGCATTTCGCGCATACATGAAATGAACACATTTTTCTCCAAAACTATAACAGATGCAAGCTTGTCCTGTTTGGTGGAGATGATATTTAATAAAATATGTAGAAATCCACTAAAAGTTTTGTTTGGTTATCTTGCAATCCCGAGATAATCGTCTCCATGCTCCAAATCCATTTTAAAGCCATTTTTAAGGCATTTCGCGCATACATGAAATGAACACATTTTTCTCCAAAACTATAATAGATGCAAGCTTGTCCTGTTTGGTGGAGATGATATTTAATAAAATAAGTAGAAATCCACTAAAAGTTTTGTTTGGTTATCTTGCAATCCCGAGATAATCGTCTCCATGCTCCAAATCCATTTTAAAGCCATTTTTAAGGCATTTCGCGCATACATGAAATGAACACATTTTTCTCCAAAACTATAACAGATGCAAGCTTGTCCTGTTTGGTGGAGATGATATTTAATAAAATAAGTAGAAATCCACTAAAAGTTTTGTTTGGTTATCTTGCAATCCTGAGATAATCGTCTCCATGCTCCAAATCCATTTTAAAGCCATTTTTAAGGCATTTCGCGCATACATGAAATGAACACATTTTTCTCCAAAACTATAACAGATGCAAGCTTGTCCTGTTTGGTGGAGATAATATTTAATAAAATAAGTAGAAATCTACTAAAAGTTTCGTTTGTTTATATTGCCATCCTGAGATAATCGTCTCCATGCTCCAAATCCATTTTAAAGCCATTTCAAAGGCATTTTGCGCATACATGAAATGAACACATTTTTCTCCAAAACTATAACACATGCAAGCTTGTCCTGTTTGGTGGAGATGATATTTAATAAAATAAGTAGAAATCCACTAAAAGTTTTGTTTGGTTATCTTGCAATCCCGAGATAATCGTCTCCATGCTCCAAATCCATTTTAAAGCCATTTTTAAGGCATTTCGCGCATACATGAAATGAACACATTTTTCTCCAAAACTATAACAGATGCAAGCTTGTCCTGTTTGGTGGAGATGATATTTAATAAAATAAGTAGAAATCCACTAAAAGTTTTGTTTGGTTATCTTGCAATCCCGAGATAATCGTCTCCATGCTTCAAATCCATTTTAAAGCCATTTTTAAGGCATTTCGCGCATACATGAAATGAACACATTTTTCTCCAAAACTATAACAGATGCAAGCTTGTCCTGTTTGGTGGAGATAATATTTAATAAAATAAGTAGAAATCTACTAAAAGTTTCGTTTGTTTATATTGCCATCCTGAGATAATCGTCTCCATGCTCCAAATCCATTTTAAAGCCATTTCAAAGGCATTTTGCGCATACATGAAATGAACACATTTTTCTCCAAAACTATAACACATGCAAGCTTGTCCTGTTTGGTGGAGATGATATTTAACAAAATAAGTAGAAATCCACTAAAAGTTTTGTTTGGTTATCTTGCAATCCCGAGATAATCGTCTCCATGCTCCAAATCCATTTTAAAGCCATTTCAAAGGCATTTTGCGCATACATGAAATGAACACATTTTTCTCCAAAACTATAACACATGCAAGCTTGTCCTGTTTGGTGGAGATGATATTTAATAAAATAAGTAGAAATCCACTAAAAGTTTTGTTTGGTTATCTTGCAATCCCGAGATAATCGTCTCCATGCTTCAAATCCATTTTAAAGCCATTTTTAAGGCATTTCGCGCATACATGAAATGAACACATTTTTCTCCAAAACTATAACAGATGCAAGCTTGTCCTGTTTGGTGGAGATAATATTTAATAAAATAAGTAGAAATCTACTAAAAGTTTCGTTTGTTTATATTGCCATCCTGAGATAATCGTCTCCATGCTCCAAATCCATTTTAAAGCCATTTCAAAGGCATTTTGCGCATACATGAAATGAACACATTTTTCTCCAAAACTATAACACATGCAAGCTTGTCCTGTTTGGTGGAGATGATATTTAACAAAATAAGTAGAAATCCACTAAAAGTTTTGTTTGGTTATCTTGCAATCCCGAGATAATCGTCTCCATGCTCCAAATCCATTTTAAAGCCATTTCAAAGGCATTTTGCGCATACATGAAATGAACACATTTTTCTCCAAAACTATAACACATGCAAGCTTGTCCTGTTTGGTGGAGATGATATTTAATAAAATAAGTAGAAATCCACTAAAAGTTTTGTTTGGTTATCTTGCAATCCCGAGATAATCGTCTCCATGCTCCAAATCCATTTTAAAGCCATTTTTAAGGCATTTCGCGCATACATGAAATGAACACATTTTTCTCCAAAACTATAACAGATGCAAGCTTGTCCTGTTTGGTGGAGATGATATTTAATAAAATAAGTAGAAATCCACTAAAAGTTTTGTTTGGTTATCTTGCAATCCCGAGATAATCGTCTCCATGCTCCAAATCCATTTTAAAGCCATTTTTAAGGCATTTCGCGCATACATGAAATGAACACATTTTTCTCCAAAACTATAACAGATGCAAGCTTGTCCTGTTTGGTGGAGATGATATTTAATAAAATAAGTAGAAATCCACTAAAAGTTTTGTTTGGTTATCTTGCAATCCCGAGATAATCGTCTCCATGCTCCAAATCCATTTTAAAGCCATTTTTAAGGCATTTCGCGCATACATGAAATGAACACATTTTTCTCCAAAACTATAACAGATGCAAGCTTGTCCTGTTTGGTGGAGATGATATTTAATAAAATAAGTAGAAATCCACTAAAAGTTTTGTTTGGTTATCTTGCAATCCCGAGATAATCGTCTCCATGCTCCAAATCCATTTTAAAGCCATTTTTAAGGCATTTCGCGCATACATGAAATGAACACATTTTTCTCCAAAACTATAACAGATGCAAGCTTGTCCTGTTTGGTGGAGATAATATTTAATAAAATAAGTAGAAATCTACTAAAAGTTTCGTTTGTTTATATTGCCATCCTGAGATAATCGTCTCCATGCTCCAAATCCATTTTAAAGCCATTTCAAAGGCATTTTGCGCATACATGAAATGAACACATTTTTCTCCAAAACTATAACACATGCAAGCTTGTCCTGTTTGGTGGAGATGATATTTAATAAAATAAGTAGAAATCCACTAAAAGTTTTGTTTGGTTATCTTGCAATCCCGAGATAATCGTCTCCACGCTCCAAATCCATTTTAAAGCCATTTTTAAGGCATTTCGCGCATACATAAAATGAACACATTTTTCTCCAAAACTATAACAGATGCAAGCTTGTCCTGTTTGGTGGAGATGATATTTAATAAAATAAGTAGAAATCCACTAAAAGTTTTGTTTGGTTATCTTGCAATCCTGAGATAATCGTCTCCATGCTCCAAATCCATTTTAAAGCCATTTTTAAGGCATTTCGCGCATACATGAAATGAACACATTTTTCTCCAAAACTATAACAGATGCAAGCTTGTCCTGTTTGGTGGAGATAATATTTAATAAAATAAGTAGAAATCTACTAAAAGTTTCGTTTGTTTATATTGCCATCCTGAGATAATCGTCTCCATGCTCCAAATCCATTTTAAAGCCATTTCAAAGGCATTTTGCGCATACATGAAATGAACACATTTTTCTCCAAAACTATAACACATGCAAGCTTGTCCTGTTTGGTGGAGATGATATTTAATAAAATAAGTAGAAATCCACTAAAAGTTTTGTTTGGTTATCTTGCAATCCCGAGATAATCGTCTCCATGCACCAAATCCATTTTAAAGCCATTTTTAAGGCATTTCGCGCATACATGAAATGAACACATTTTTCTCCAAAACTATAACAGATGCAAGCTTGTCCTGTTTGGTGGAGATGATATTTAATAAAATAAGTAGAAATCCACTAAAAGTTTTGTTTGGTTATCTTGCAATCCCGAGATAATCGTCTCCATGCTCCAAATCCATTTTAAAGCCATTTTTAAGGCATTTCGCGCATACATGAAATGAACACATTTTTCTCCAAAACTATAACAGATGCAAGCTTGTCCTGTTTGGTGGAGATGATATTTAATAAAATAAGTAGAAATCCACTAAAGTTTTGTTTGGTTATCTTGCAATCCCGAGATAATCGTCTCCATGCTCCAAATCCATTTTAAAGCCATTTTTAAGGCATTTCGCGCATACATGAAATGAACACATTTTTCTCCAAAACTATAACAGATGCAAGCTTGTCCTGTTTGGTGGAGATAATATTTAATAAAATAAGTAGAAATCTACTAAAAGTTTCGTTTGTTTATATTGCCATCCTGAGATAATCGTCTCCATGCTCCAAATCCATTTTAAAGCCATTTCAAAGGCATTTTGCGCATACATGAAATGAACACATTTTTCTCCAAAACTATAACACATGCAAGCTTGTCCTGTTTGGTGGAGATGATATTTAATAATATAAGTAGAAATCCACTAAAAGTTTTGTTTGGTTATCTTGCAATCCCGAGATAATCGTCTCCATGCTCCAAATCCATTTTAAAGCCATTTTTAAGGCATTTCGCGCATACATAAAATGAACACATTTTTCTCCAAAACTATAACAGATGCAAGCTTGTCCTGTTTGGTGGAGATGATATTTAATAAAATAAGTAGAAATCCACTAAAAGTTTTGTTTGGTTATCTTGCAATCCCGAGATAATCGTCTCCATGCTCCAAATCCATTTTAAAGCCATTTTTAAGGCATTTCGCGCATACATGAAATGAACACATTTTTCTCCAAAACTATAACAGATGCAAGCTTGTCCTGTTTGGTGGAGATGATATTTAATAAAATAAGTAGAAATCCACTAAAAGTTTTGTTTGGTTATCTTGCAATCCCGAGATAATCGTCTCCATGCTCCAAATCCATTTTAAAGTCATTTTTAAGGCATTTCGCGCATACATGAAATGAACACATTTTTCTCCAAAACTATAACAGATGCAAGCTTGTCCTGTTTGGTGGAGATGATATTTAATAAAATAAGTAGAAATCCACTAAAAGTTTTGTTTGGTTATCTTGCAATCCCGAGATAATCGTCTCCATGCTCCAAATCCATTTTAAAGCCATTTTTAAGGCATTTCGCGCATACATGAAATGAACACATTTTTCTCCAAAACTATAACAGATGCAAGCTTGTCCTGTTTGGTGGAGATAATATTTAATAAAATAAGTAGAAATCTACTAAAAGTTTCGTTTGTTTATATTGCCATCCTGAGATAATCGTCTCCATGCTCCAAATCCATTTTAAAGCCATTTCAAGGGCATTTTGCGCATACATGAAATGAACACATTTTTCTCCAAAACTATAACACATGCAAGCTTGTCCTGTTTGGTGGAGATGATATTTAATAAAATAAGTAGAAATCCACTAAAAGTTTTGTTTGGTTATCTTGCAATCCCGAGATAATCGTCTCCATGCTCCAAATCCATTTTAAAGCCATTTTTAAGGCATTTCGCGCATACATGAAATGAACACATTTTTCTCCAAAACTATAACAGATGCAAGCTTGTCCTGTTTGGTGGAGATGATATTTAATAAAATAAGTAGAAATCCACTAAAAGTTTTGTTTGGTTATCTTGCAATCCCGAGATAATCGTCTCCATGCTCCAAATCCATTTTAAAGCCATTTTTAAGGCATTTCGCGCATACATGAAATGAACACATTTTTCTCCAAAACTATAACAGATGCAAGCTTGTCCTGTTTGGTGGAGATAATATTTAATAAAATAAGTAGAAATCTACTAAAAGTTTCGTTTGTTTATATTGCCATCCTGAGATAATCGTCTCCATGCTCCAAATCCATTTTAAAGCCATTTCAAAGGCATTTTGCGCATACATGAAATGAACACATTTTTCTCCAAAACTATAACACATGCAAGCTTGTCCTGTTTGGTGGAGATGATATTTAATAAAATAAGTAGAAATCCACTAAAAGTTTTGTTTGGTTATCTTGCAATCCCGAGATAATCGTCTCCATGCTCCAAATCCATTTTAAAGCCATTTCAAAGGCATTTTGCGCATACATGAAATGAACACATTTTTCTCCAAAACTATAACACATGCAAGCTTGTCCTGTTTGGTGGAGATGATATTTAATAAAATAAGTAGAAATCCACTAAAAGTTTTGTTTCGTTATCTTGCAATCCCGAGATAATCGTCTCCATGCTCCAAATCCATTTTAAAGCCATTTTTATGGCATTTTGCGCATACATGAAATGAACACATTTTTCTCCAAAACTATAACAGATGCAAGCTTGTCCTGTTTGGTGGAGATGATATTTAATAAAATAAGTAGAAATCCACTAAAAGTTTTGTTTGGTTATATTGCAATCCCGAGATAATCGTCTCCATGCTCCAAATCCATTTTAAAGCCATTTTTAAGGCATTTCGCGCATACATGAAATGAACACATTTTTCTCCAAAACTATAACAGATGCAAGCTTGTCCTGTTTGGCGGAGATGATATTTAATAAAATAAGTAGAAATCCACTAAAAGTTTTGTTTGGTTATCTTGCAATCCCGAGATAATCGTCTCCATGCTCCAAATCCATTTTAAAGCCATTTTTAAGGCATTTCGCGCATACATGAAATGAACACATTTTTCTCCAAAACTATAACAGATGCAAGCTTGTCCTGTTTGGTGGAGATAATATTTAATAAAATAAGTAGAAATCTACTAAAAGTTTCGTTTGTTTATATTGCCATCCTGAGATAATCGTCTCCATGCTCCAAATCCATTTTAAAGCCATTTTTAAGGCATTTCGCGCATACATGAAATGAACACATTTTTCTCCAAAACTATAACAGATGCAAGCTTGTCCTGTTTGGTGGAGATGATATTTAATAAAATAAGTAGAAATCCACTAAAAGTTTTGTTTGGTTATCTTGCAATCCCGAGATAATCGTCTCCATGCTCCAAATCCATTTTAAAGCCATTTTTAAGGCATTTCGCGCATACATGAAATGAACACATTTTTCTCCAAAACTATAACAGATGCAAGCTTGTCCTGTTTGGTGGAGATAATATTTAATAAAATAAGTAGAAATCTACTAAAAGTTTCGTTTGTTTATATTGCCATCCTGAGATAATCGTCTCCATGCTCCAAATCCATTTTAAAGCCATTTCAAAGGCATTTTGCGCATACATGAAATGAACACATTTTTCTCCAAAACTATAACACATGCAAGCTTGTCCTGTTTGGTGGAGATGATATTTAATAAAATAAGTAGAAATCCACTAAAAGTTTTGTTTGGTTATCTTGCAATCCCGAGATAATCGTCTCCATGCTCCAAATCCATTTTAAAGCCATTTTTAAGGCATTTCGCGCATACATGAAATGAACACATTTTTCTCCAAAACTATAACAGATGCAAGCTTGTCCTGTTTGGTGGAGATGATATTTAATAAAATAAGTAGAAATCCACTAAAAGTTTTGTTTGGTTATCTTGCAATCCCGAGATAATCGTCTCCATGCTCCAAATCCATTTTAAAGCCATTTTTAAGGCATTTCGCGCATACATGAAATGAACACATTTTTCTCCAAAACTATAACAGATGCAAGCTTGTCCTGTTTGGTGGAGATGATATTTAATAAAATAAGTAGAAATCCACTAAAAGTTTTGTTTGGTTATCTTGCAATCCCGAGATAATCGTCTCCATGCTCCAAATCCATTTTAAAGCCATTTTTAAGGCATTTCGCGCATACATGAAATGAACACATTTTTCTCCAAAACTATAACAGATGCAAGCTTGTCCTGTTTGGTGGAGATGATATTTAATAAAATAAGTAGAAATCCACTAAAAGTTTTGTTTGGTTATCTTGCAATCCCGAGATAATCGTCTCCATGCTCCAAATCCATTTTAAAGCCATTTTTAAGGCATTTCGCGCATACATGAAATGAACACATTTTTCTCCAAAACTATAACAGATGCAAGCTTGTCCTGTTTGGTGGAGATGATATTTAATAAAATAAGTAGAAATCCACTAAAAGTTTTGTTTGGTTATCTTGCAATCCCGAGATAATCGTCTCCATGCTCCAAATCCATTTTAAAGCCATTTTTAAGGCATTTCGCGCATACATGAAATGAACACATTTTTCTCCAAAACTATAACAGATGCAAGCTTGTCCTGTTTGGTGGAGATGATATTTAATAAAATAAGTAGAAATCCACTAAAAGTTTTGTTTGGTTATCTTGCAATCCCGAGATAATCGTCTCCATGCTCCAAATCCATTTTAAAGCCATTTTTAAGGCATTTCGCGCATACATGAAATGAACACATTTTTCTCCAAAACTATAACAGATGCAAGCTTGTCCTGTTTGGTGGAGATGATATTTAATAAAATAAGTAGAAATCCACTAAAAGTTTTGTTTGGTTATCTTGCAATCCCGAGATAATCGTCTCCATGCTCCAAATCCATTTTAAAGCCATTTTTAAGGCATTTCGCGCATACATGAAATGAACACATTTTTCTCCAACACTATAACAGATGCAAGCTTGTCCTGTTTGGTGGAGATGATATTTAATAAAATAAGTAGAAATCCACTAAAAGTTTTGTTTGGTTATCTTGCAATCCCGAGATAATCGTCTCCATGCTCCAAATCCATTTTAAAGCCATTTTTAAGGCATTTCGCGCATACATGAAATGAACACATTTTTCTCCAAAACTATAACAGATGCAAGCTTGTCCTGTTTGGTGGAGATGATATTTAATAAAATAAGTAGAAATCCACTAAAAGTTTTGTTTGGTTATCTTGCAATCCCGAGATAATCGTCTCCATGCTCCAAATCCATTTTAAAGCCATTTTTAAGGCATTTCGCGCATACATGAAATGAACACATTTTTCTCCAAAACTATAATAGATGCAAGCTTGTCCTGTTTGGTGGAGATGATATTTAATAAAATAAGTAGAAATCCACTAAAGGTTTTGTTTGGTTATCTTGCAATCCCGAGATAATCGTCTCCATGCTCCAAATCCATTTTAAAGCCATTTTTAAGGCATTTCGCGCATACATGAAATGAACACATTTTTCTCCAAAACTATAACAGATGCAAGCTTGTCCTGTTTGGTGGAGATAATATTTAATAAAATAAGTAGAAATCTACTAAAAGTTTCGTTTGTTTATATTGCCATCCTGAGATAATCGTCTCCATGCTCCAAATCCATTTTAAAGCCATTTCAAAGGCATTTTGCGCATACATGAAATGAACACATTTTTCTCCAAAACTATAACACATGCAAGCTTGTCCTGTTTGGTGGAGATGATATTTAATAAAATAAGTAGAAATCCACTAAAAGTTTTGTTTGGTTATCTTGCAATCCCGAGATAATCGTCTCCATGCTCCAAATCCATTTTAAAGCCATTTCAAAGGCATTTTGCGCATACATGAAATGAACACATTTTTCTCCAAAACTATAACACATGCAAGCTTGTCCTGTTTGGTGGAGATGATATTTAATAAAATAAGTAGAAATCCACTAAAAGTTTTGTTTGGTTATCTTGCAATCCCGAGATAATCGTCTCCATGCTCCAAATCCATTTTAAAGCCATTTTTAAGGCATTTCGCGCATACATGAAATGAACACATTTTTCTCCAAAACTATAACAGATGCAAGCTTGTCCTGTTTGGTGGAGATGATATTTAATAAAATAAGTAGAAATCCACTAAAAGTTTTGTTTGGTTATCTTGCAATCCCGAGATAATCGTCTCCATGCTCCAAATCCATTTTAAAGCCATTTTTAAGGCATTTCGCGCATACATGAAATGAACACATTTTTCTCCAAAACTATAACAGATGCAAGCTTGTCCTGTTTGGTGGAGATGATATTTAATAAAATAAGTAGAAATCCACTAAAAGTTTTGTTTGGTTATATTGCAATCCCGAGATAATCGTCTCCATGCTCCAAATCCATTTTAAAGCCATTTTTAAGGCATTTCGCGCATACATGAAATGAACACATTTTTCTCCAAAACTATAACAGATGCAAGCTTGTCCTGTTTGGCGGAGATGATATTTAATAAAATAAGTAGAAATCCACTAAAAGTTTTGTTTGGTTATCTTGCAATCCCGAGATAATCGTCTCCATGCTCCAAATCCATTTTAAAGCCATTTTTAAGGCATTTCGCGCATACATGAAATGAACACATTTTTCTCCAAAACTATAACAGATGCAAGCTTGTCCTGTTTGGTGGAGATAATATTTAATAAAATAAGTAGAAATCTACTAAAAGTTTCGTTTGTTTATATTGCCATCCTGAGATAATCGTCTCCATGCTCCAAATCCATTTTAAAGCCATTTCAAAGGCATTTTGCGCATACATGAAATGAACACATTTTTCTCCAAAACTATAACACATGCAAGCTTGTCCTGTTTGGTGGAGATGATATTTAATAAAATAAGTAGAAATCCACTAAAAGTTTTGTTTGGTTATCTTGCAATCCCGAGATAATCGTCTCCATGCTCCAAATCCATTTTAAAGCCATTTTTAAGGCATTTCGCGCATACATGAAATGAACACATTTTTCTCCAAAACTATAACAGATGCAAGCTTGTCCTGTTTGGTGGAGATGATATTTAATAAAATAAGTAGAAATCCACTAAAAGTTTTGTTTGGTTATCTTGCAATCCCGAGATAATCGTCTCCATGCTCCAAATCCATTTTAAAGCCATTTTTAAGGCATTTCGCGCATACATGAAATGAACACATTTTTCTCCAAAACTATAACAGATGCAAGCTTGTCCTGTTTGGTGGAGATAATATTTAATAAAATAAGTAGAAATCTACTAAAAGTTTCGTTTGTTTATATTGCCATCCTGAGATAATCGTCTCCATGCTCCAAATCCATTTTAAAGCCATTTCAAAGGCATTTTGCGCATACATGAAATGAACACATTTTTCTCCAAAACTATAACACATGCAAGCTTGTCCTGTTTGGTGGAGATGATATTTAATAAAATAAGTAGAAATCCACTAAAAGTTTTGTTTGGTTATCTTGCAATCCCGAGATAATCGTCTCCATGCTCCAAATCCATTTTAAAGCCATTTTTAAGGCATTTCGCGCATACATGAAATGAACACATTTTTCTCCAAAACTATAACAGATGCAAGCTTGTCCTGTTTGGTGGAGATGATATTTAATAAAATAAGTAGAAATCCACTAAAAGTTTTGTTTGGTTATCTTGCAATCCCGAGATAATCGTCTCCATGCTCCAAATCCATTTTAAAGCCATTTTTAAGGCATTTCGCGCATACATGAAATGAACACATTTTTCTCCAAAACTATAACAGATGCAAGCTTGTCCTGTTTGGTGGAGATGATATTTAATAAAATAAGTAGAAATCCACTAAAAGTTTTGTTTGGTTATCTTGCAATCCCGAGATAATCGTCTCCATGCTCCAAATCCATTTTAAAGCCATTTTTAAGGCATTTCGCGCATACATGAAATGAACACATTTTTCTCCAAAACTATAACAGATGCAAGCTTGTCCTGTTTGGTGGAGATGATATTTAATAAAATAAGTAGAAATCCACTAAAAGTTTTGTTTGGTTATCTTGCAATCCCGAGATAATCGTCTCAATGCTCCAAATCCATTTTAAAGCCATTTTTAAGGCATTTCGCGCATACATGAAATGAACACATTTTTCTCCAAAACTATAATAGATGCAAGCTTGTCCTGTTTGGTGGAGATGATATTTAATAAAATAAGTAGAAATCCACTAAAAGTTTTGTTTGGTTATCTTGCAATCCCGAGATAATCGTCTCCATGCTCCAAATCCATTTTAAAGCCATTTTTAAGGCATTTCGCGCATACATGAAATGAACACATTTTTCTCCAAAACTATAACAGATGCAAGCTTGTTCTGTTTGGTGGAGATAATATTTAATAAAATAAGTAGAAATCTACTAAAAGTTTCGTTTGTTTATATTGCCATCCTGAGATAATCGTCTCCATGCTCCAAATCCATTTTAAAGCCATTTCAAAGGCATTTTGCGCATACATGAAATGAACACATTTTTCTCCAAAACTATAACACATGCAAGCTTGTCCTGTTTGGTGGAGATGATATTTAATAAAATAAGTAGAAATCCACTAAAAGTTTTGTTTGGTTATCTTGCAATCCCGAGATAATCGTCTCCATGCTCCAAATCCATTTTAAAGCCATTTTTAAGGCATTTCGCGCATACATGAAATGAACACATTTTTCTCCAAAACTATAACAGATGCAAGCTTGTCCTGTTTGGTGGAGATGATATTTAATAAAATAAGTAGAAATCCACTAAAAGTTTTGTTTGGTTATCTTGCAATCCCGAGATAATCGTCTCCATGCTCCAAATCCATTTTAAAGCCATTTTTAAGGCATTTCGCGCATACATGAAATGAACACATTTTTCTCCAAAACTATAACAGATGCAAGCTTGTCCTGTTTGGTGGAGATAATATTTAATAAAATAAGTAGAAATCTACTAAAAGTTTCGTTTGTTTATATTGCCATCCTGAGATAATCGTCTCCATGCTCCAAATCCATTTTAAAGCCATTTCAAAGGCATTTTGCGCATACATGAAATGAACACAATTTTCTCCAAAACTATAACACATGCAAGCTTGTCCTGTTTGGTGGAGATGATATTTAATAAAATAAGTAGAAATCCACTAAAAGTTTTGTTTGGTTATCTCGCAATCCCGAGATAATCGTCTCCATGCTCCAAATCCATTTTAAAGCCATTTTTAAGGCATTTCGCGCATACATGAAATGAACACATTTTTCTCCAAAACTATAACAGATGCAAGCTTGTCCTGTTTGGTGGAGATGATATTTAATAAAATAAGTAGAAATCCACTAAAAGTTTTGTTTGGTTATCTTGCAATCCCGAGATAATCGTCTCCATGCTCCAAATCCATTTTAAAGCCATTTTTAAGGCATTTCGCGCATACATGAAATGAACACATTTTTCTCCAAAACTATAACACATGCAAGCTTGTCCTGTTTGGTGGAGATGATATTTAATAAAATAAGTAGAAATCCACTAAAAGTTTTGTTTGGTTATCTTGCAATCCCGAGATAATCGTCTCCATGCTCCAAGTCCATTTTAAAGCCATTTTTAAGGCATTTCGCGCATACATGAAATGAACACATTTTTCTCCAAAACTATAACAGATGCAAGCTTGTCCTGTTTGGTGGAGATGATATTTAATAAAATAAGTAGAAATCCACTAAAAGTTTTGTTTGGTTATCTTGCAATCCCGAGATAATCGTCTCCATGCTCCAAATCCATTTTAAAGCCATTTTTAAGGCATTTCGCGCATACATGAAATGAACACATTTTTCTCCAAAACTATAACAGATGCAAGCTTGTCCTGTTTGGTGGAGATAATATTTAATAAAATAAGTAGAAATCTACTAAAAGTTTCGTTTGTTTATATTGCCATCCTGAGATAATCGTCTCCATGCTCCAAATCCATTTTAAAGCCATTTCAAAGGCATTTTGCGCATACATGAAATGAACACAATTTTCTCCAAAACTATAACACATGCAAGCTTGTCCTGTTTGGTGGAGATGATATTTAATAAAATAAGTAGAAATCCACTAAAAGTTTTGTTTGGTTATCTCGCAATCCCGAGATAATCGTCTCCATGCTCCAAATCCATTTTAAAGCCATTTTTAAGGCATTTCGCGCATACATGAAATGAACACATTTTTCTCCAAAACTATAACAGATGCAAGCTTGTCCTGTTTGGTGGAGATGATATTTAATAAAATAAGTAGAAATCCACTAAAAGTTTTGTTTGGTTATCTTGCAATCCCGAGATAATCGTCTCCATGCTCCAAATCCATTTTAAAGCCATTTTTAAGGCATTTCGCGCATACATGAAATGAACACATTTTTCTCCAAAACTATAACACATGCAAGCTTGTCCTGTTTGGTGGAGATGATATTTAATAAAATAAGTAGAAATCCACTAAAAGTTTTGTTTGGTTATCTTGCAATCCCGAGATAATCGTCTCCATGCTCCAAATCCATTTTAAAGCCATTTTTAAGGCATTTCGCGCATACATGAAATGAACACATTTTTCTCCAAAACTATAACAGATGCAAGCTTGTCCTGTTTGGTGGAGATAATATTTAATAAAATAAGTAGAAATCTACTAAAAGTTTCGTTTGTTTATATTGCCATCCTGAGATAATCGTCTCCATGCTCCAAATCCATTTTAAAGCCATTTCAAAGGCATTTTGCGCATACATGAAATGAACACATTTTTCTCCAAAACTATAACACATGCAAGCTTGTCCTGTTTGGTGGAGATGATATTTAATAAAATAAGTAGAAATCCACTAAAAGTTTTGTTTGGTTATCTTGCAATCCCGAGATAATCGTCTCCATGCTCCAAATCCATTTTAAAGCCATTTTTAAGGCATTTCGCGCATACATGAAATGAACACATTTTTCTCCAAAACTATAACAGATGCAAGCTTGTCCTGTTTGGTGGAGATGATATTTAATAAAATAAGTAGAAATCCACTAAAAGTTTTGTTTGGTTATCTTGCAATCCCGAGATAATCGTCTCCATGCTCCAAATCCATTTTAAAGCCATTTTTAAGGCATTTCGCGCATACATGAAATGAACACATTTTTCTCCAAAACTATAACAGATGCAAGCTTGTCCTGTTTGGTGGAGATAATATTTAATAAAATAAGTAGAAATCTACTAAAAGTTTCGTTTGTTTATATTGCCATCCTGAGATAATCGTCTCCATGCTCCAAATCCATTTTAAAGCCATTTCAAAGGCATTTTGCGCATACATGAAATGAACACATTTTTCTCCAAAACTATAACACATGCAAGCTTGTCCTGTTTGGTGGAGATGATATTTAATAAAATAAGTAGAAATCCACTAAAAGTTTTGTTTGGTTATCTTGCAATCCCGAGATAATCGTCTCCATGCTCCAAATCCATTTTAAAGCCATTTTTAAGGCATTTCGCGCATACATGAAATGAACACATTTTTCTCCAAAACTATAACAGATGCAAGCTTGTCCTGTTTGGTGGAGATGATATTTAATAAAATAAGTAGAAATCCACTAAAAGTTTTGTTTGGTTATCTTGCAATCCCGAGATAATCGTCTCCATGCTCCAAATCCATTTTAAAGCCATTTTTAAGGCATTTCGCGCATACATGAAATGAACACATTTTTCTCCAAAACTATAACAGATGCAAGCTTGTCCTGTTTGGTGGAGATATTTAATAAAATAAGTAGAAATCCACTAAAAGTTTTGTTTGGTTATCTTGCAATCCCGAGATAATCGTCTCCATGCTCCAAATCCATTTTAAAGCCATTTTTAAGGCATTTCGCGCATACATGAAATGAACACATTTTTCTCCAAAACTATAACAGATGCAAGCTTGTCCTGTTTGGTGGAGATAATATTTAATAAAATAAGTAGAAATCTACTAAAAGTTTCGTTTGTTTATATTGCCATCCTGAGATAATCGTCTCCATGCTCCAAATCCATTTTAAAGCCATTTCAAAGGCATTTTGCGCATACATGAAATGAACACATTTTTCTCCAAAACTATAACACATGCAAGCTTGTCCTGTTTGGTGGAGATGATATTTAATAAAATAAGTAGAAATCCACTAAAAGTTTTGTTTGGTTATCTTGCAATCCCGAGATAATCGTCTCCATGCTCCAAATCCATTTTAAAGCCATTTTTAAGGCATTTCGCGCATACATGAAATGAACACATTTTTCTCCAAAACTATAACAGATGCAAGCTTGTCCTGTTTGGTGGAGATGATATTTAATAAAATAAGTAGAAATCCACTAAAAGTTTTGTTTGGTTATCTTGCAATCCCGAGATAATCGTCTCCATGCTCCAAATCCATTTTAAAGCCATTTTTAAGGCATTTCGCGCATACATGAAATGAACACATTTTTCTCCAAAACTATAACAGATGCAAGCTTGTCCTGTTTGGTGGAGATGATATTTAATAAAATGAGTAGAAATCCACTAAAAGTTTTGTTTGGTTATCTTGCAATCCCGAGATAATCGTCTCCATGCTCCAAATCCATTTTAAAGCCATTTTTAAGGCATTTCGCGCATACATGAAATGAACACATTTTTCTCCAAAACTATAACAGATGCAAGCTTGTCCTGTTTGGTGGAGATGATATTTAATAAAATAAGTAGAAATCCACTAAAAGTTTTGTTTGGTTATCTTGCAATCCCGAGATAATCGTCTCCATGCTCCAAATCCATTTTAAAGCCATTTCAAAGGCATTTTGCGCATACATGAAATGAACACATTTTTCTCCAAAACTATAACACATGCAAGCTTGTCCTGTTTGGTGGAGATGATATTTAATAAAATAAGTAGAAATCCACTAAAAGTTTTGTTTGGTTATCTTGCAATCCCGAGATAATCGTCTCCATGCTCCAAATCCATTTTAAAGCCATTTTTAAGGCATTTCGCGCATACATGAAATGAACACATTTTTCTCCAAAACTATAACAGATGCAAGCTTGTCCTGTTTGGTGGAGATGATATTTAATAAAATAAGTAGAAATCCACTAAAAGTTTTGTTTGGTTATCTTGCAATCCCGAGATAATCGTCTCCATGCTCCAAATCCATTTTAAAGCCATTTTTAAGGCATTTCGCGCATACATGAAATGAACACATTTTTCTCCAAAACTATAACAGATGCAAGCTTGTCCTGTTTGGTGGAGATGATATTTAATAAAATAAGTAGAAATCCACTAAAAGTTTTGTTTGGTTATCTTGCAATCCCGAGATAATCGTCTCCATGCTCCAAATCCATTTTAAAGCCATTTTTAAGGCATTTCGCGCATACATGAAATGAACACATTTTTCTCCAAAACTATAACAGATGCAAGCTTGTCCTGTTTGGTGGAGATGATATTTAATAAAATAAGTAGAAATCCACTAAAAGTTTTGTTTGGTTATCTTGCAATCCCGAGATAATCGTCTCCATGCTCCAAATCCATTTTAAAGCCATTTTTAAGGCATTTCGCGCATACATGAAATGAACACATTTTTCTCCAAAACTATAATAGATGCAAGCTTGTCCTGTTTGGTGGAGATGATATTTAATAAAATAAGTAGAAATCCACTAAAAGTTTTGTTTGGTTATCTTGCAATCCCGAGATAATCGTCTCCATGCTCCAAATCCATTTTAAAGCCATTTTTAAGGCATTTCGCGCATACATGAAATGAACACATTTTTCTCCAAAACTATAACAGATGCAAGCTTGTCCTGTTTGGTGGAGATAATATTTAATAAAATAAGTAGAAATCTACTAAAAGTTTCGTTTGTTTATATTGCCATCCTGAGATAATCGTCTCCATGCTCCAAATCCATTTTAAAGCCATTTCAAAGGCATTTTGCGCATACATGAAATGAACACATTTTTCTCCAAAACTATAACACATGCAAGCTTGTCCTGTTTGGTGGAGATGATATTTAATAAAATAAGTAGAAATCCACTAAAAGTTTTGTTTGGTTATCTTGCAATCCCGAGATAATCGTCTCCATGCTCCAAATCCATTTTAAAGCCATTTCAAAGGCATTTTGCGCATACATGAAATGAACACATTTTTCTCCAAAACTATAACACATGCAAGCTTGTCCTGTTTGGTGGAGATGATATTTAATAAAATAAGTAGAAATCCACTAAAAGTTTTGTTTGGTTATCTTGCAATCCCGAGATAATCGTCTCCATGCTCCAAATCCATTTTAAAGCCATTTTTAAGGCATTTCGCGCATACATGAAATGAACACATTTTTCTCCAAAACTATAACAGATGCAAGGTTGTCCTGTTTGGTGGAGATAATATTTAATAAAATAAGTAGAAATCTACTAAAAGTTTCGTTTGTTTATATTGCCATCCTGAGATAATCGTCTCCATGCTCCAAATCCATTTTAAAGCCATTTCAAAGGCATTTTGCGCATACATGAAATGAACACATTTTTCTCCAAAACTATAACACATGCAAGCTTGTCCTGTTTGGTGGAGATGATATTTAATAAAATAAGTAGAAATCCACTAAAAGTTTTGTTTGGTTATCTTGCAATCCCGAGATAATCGTCTCCATGCTCCAAATCCATTTTAAAGCCATTTTTAAGGCATTTCGCGCATACATGAAATGAACACATTTTTCTCCAAAACTATAACAGATGCAAGCTTGTCCTGTTTGGTGGAGATGATATTTAATAAAATAAGTAGAAATCCACTAAAAGTTTTGTTTGGTTATCTTGCAATCCCGAGATAATCGTCTCCATGCTCCAAATCCATTTTAAAGCCATTTCAAAGGCATTTTGCGCATACATGAAATGAACACATTTTTCTCCAAAACTATAACACATGCAAGCTTGTCCTGTTTGGTGGAGATGATATTTAATAAAATAAGTAGAAATCCACTAAAAGTTTTGTTTGGTTATCTTGTAATCCCGAGATAATCGTCTCCATGCTCCAAATCCATTTTAAAGCCATTTTTAAGGCATTTCGCGCATACATGAAATGAACACATTTTTCTCCAAAACTATAACAGATGCAAGCTTGTCCTGTTTGGTGGAGATGATATTTAATAAAATAAGTAGAAATCCACTAAAAGTTTTGTTTGGTTATCTTGCAATCCCGAGATAATCGTCTCCATGCTCCAAATCCATTTTAAAGCCATTTTTAAGGCATTTCGCGCATACATGAAATGAACACATTTTTCTCCAAAACTATAACAGATGCAAGCTTGTCCTGTTTGGTGGAGATGATATTTAATAAAATAAGTAGAAATCCACTAAAAGTTTTGTTTGGTTATCTTGCAATCCCGAGATAATCGTCTCCATGCTCCAAATCCATTTTAAAGCCATTTTTAAGGCATTTCACGCATACATGAAATGAACACATTTTTCTCCAAAACTATAACAGATGCAAGCTTGTCCTGTTTGGTGGAGATGATATTTAATAAAATAAGTAGAAATCCACTAAAAGTTTTGTTTGGTTATCTTGCAATCCCGAGATAATCGTCTCCATGCTCCAAATCCATTTTAAAGCCATTTTTAAGGCATTTCGCGCATACATGAAATGAACACATTTTTCTCCAAAACTATAATAGATGCAAGCTTGTCCTGTTTGGTGGAGATGATATTTAATAAAATAAGTAGAAATCCACTAAAAGTTTTGTTTGGTTATCTTGCAATCCCGAGATAATCGTCTCCATGCTCCAAATCCATTTTAAAGCCATTTTTAAGGCATTTCGCGCATACATGAAATGAACACATTTTTCTCCAAAACTATAACAGATGCAAGCTTGTTCTGTTTGGTGGAGATAATATTTAATAAAATAAGTAGAAATCTACTAAAAGTTTCGTTTGTTTATATTGCCATCCTGAGATAATCGTCTCCATGCTCCAAATCCATTTTAAAGCCATTTCAAAGGCATTTTGCGCATACATGAAATGAACACATTTTTCTCCAAAACTATAACACATGCAAGCTTGTCCTGTTTGGTGGAGATGATATTTAATAAAATAAGTAGAAATCCACTAAAAGTTTTGTTTGGTTATCTTGCAATCCCGAGATAATCGTCTCCATGCTCCAAATCCATTTTAAAGCCATTTTTAAGGCATTTCGCGCATACATGAAATGAACACATTTTTCTCCAAAACTATAACAGATGCAAGCTTGTCCTGTTTGGTGGAGATGATATTTAATAAAATAAGTAGAAATCCACTAAAAGTTTTGTTTGGTTATCTTGCAATCCCGAGATAATCGTCTCCATGCTCCAAATCCATTTTAAAGCCATTTTTAAGGCATTTCGCGCATACATGAAATGAACACATTTTTCTCCAAAACTATAACAGATGCAAGCTTGTCCTGTTTGGTGGAGATAATATTTAATAAAATAAGTAGAAATCTACTAAAAGTTTCGTTTGTTTATATTGCCATCCTGAGATAATCGTCTCCATGCTCCAAATCCATTTTAAAGCCATTTCAAAGGCATTTTGCGCATACATGAAATGAACACAATTTTCTCCAAAACTATAACACATGCAAGCTTGTCCTGTTTGGTGGAGATGATATTTAATAAAATAAGTAGAAATCCACTAAAAGTTTTGTTTGGTTATCTCGCAATCCCGAGATAACCGTCTCCATGCTCCAAATCCATTTTAAAGCCATTTTTAAGGCATTTCGCGCATACATGAAATGAACACATTTTTCTCCAAAACTATAACAGATGCAAGCTTGTCCTGTTTGGTGGAGATGATATTTAATAAAATAAGTAGAAATCCACTAAAAGTTTTGTTTGGTTATATTGCAATCCCGAGATAATCGTCTCCATGCTCCAAATCCATTTTAAAGCCATTTTTAAGGCATTTCGCGCATACATGAAATGAACACATTTTTCTCCAAAACTATAACAGATGCAAGCTTGTCCTGTTTGGCGGAGATGATATTTAATAAAATAAGTAGAAATCCACTAAAAGTTTTGTTTGGTTATCTTGCAATCCCGAGATAATCGTCTCCATGCTCCAAATCCATTTTAAAGCCATTTTTAAGGCATTTCGCGCATACATGAAATGAACACATTTTTCTCCAAAACTATAACAGATGCAAGCTTGTCCTGTTTGGTGGAGATAATATTTAATAAAATAAGTAGAAATCTACTAAAAGTTTCGTTTGTTTATATTGCCATCCTGAGATAATCGTCTCCATGCTCCAAATCCATTTTAAAGCCATTTCAAAGGCATTTTGCGCATACATGAAATGAACACATTTTTCTCCAAAACTATAACACATGCAAGCTTGTCCTGTTTGGTGGAGATGATATTTAATAAAATAAGTAGAAATCCACTAAAAGTTTTGTTTGGTTATCTTGCAATCCCGAGATAATCGTCTCCATGCTCCAAATCCATTTTAAAGCCATTTTTAAGGCATTTCGCGCATACATGAAATGAACACATTTTTCTCCAAAACTATAACAGATGCAAGCTTGTCCTGTTTGGTGGAGATGATATTTAATAAAATAAGTAGAAATCCACTAAAAGTTTTGTTTGGTTATCTTGCAATCCCGAGATAATCGTCTCCATGCTCCAAATCCATTTTAAAGCCATTTTTAAGGCATTTCACGCATACATGAAATGAACACATTTTTCTCCAAAACTATAACAGATGCAAGCTTGTCCTGTTTGGTGGAGATGATATTTAATAAAATAAGTAGAAATCCACTAAAAGTTTTGTTTGGTTATCTTGCAATCCCGAGATAATCGTCTCCATGCTCCAAATCCATTTTAAAGCCATTTTTAAGGCATTTCGCGCATACATGAAATGAACACATTTTTCTCCAAAACTATAACAGATGCAAGCTTGTCCTGTTTGGTGGAGATGATATTTAATAAAATAAGTAGAAATCCACTAAAAGTTTTGTTTGGTTATCTTGCAATCCCGAGATAATCGTCTCCATGCTCCAAATCCATTTTAAAGCCATTTCAAAGGCATTTTGCGCATACATGAAATGAACACATTTTTCTCCAAAACTATAACACATGCAAGCTTGTCCTGTTTGGTGGAGATGATATTTAATAAAATAAGTAGAAATCCACTAAAAATTTTGTTTGGTTATCTTGCAATCCCGAGATAATCGTCTCCATGCTCCAAATCCATTTTAAAGCCATTTTTAAGGCATTTCGCGCATACATGAAATGAACACATTTTTCTCCAAAACTATAACAGATGCAAGCTTGTCCTGTTTGGTGGAGATGATATTTAATAAAATAAGTAGAAATCCACTAAAAGTTTTGTTTGGTTATCTTGCAATCCCGAGATAATCGTCTCCATGCTCCAAATCCATTTTAAAGCCATTTTTAAGGCATTTCGCGCATACATGAAATGAACACATTTTTCTCCAAAACTATAACAGATGCAAGCTTGTCCTGTTTGGTGGAGATGATATTTAATAAAATAAGTAGAAATCCACTAAAAGTTTTGTTTGGTTATCTTGCAATCCCGAGATAATCGTCTCCATGCTCCAAATCCATTTTAAAGCCATTTTTAAGGCATTTCGCGCATACATGAAATGAACACATTTTTCTCCAAAACTATAACAGATGCAAGCTTGTCCTGTTTGGTGGAGATGATATTTAATAAAATAAGTAGAAATCCACTAAAAGTTTTGTTTGGTTATCTTGCAATCCCGAGATAATCGTCTCCATGCTCCAAATCCATTTTAAAGCCATTTTTAAGGCATTTCGCGCATACATGAAATGAACACATTTTTCTCCAAAACTATAATAGATGCAAGCTTGTCCTGTTTGGTGGAGATGATATTTAATAAAATAAGTAGAAATCCACTAAAAGTTTTGTTTGGTTATCTTGCAATCCCGAGATAATCGTCTCCATGCTCCAAATCCATTTTAAAGCCATTTTTAAGGCATTTCGCGCATACATGAAATGAACACATTTTTCTCCAAAACTATAACAGATGCAAGCTTGTTCTGTTTGGTGGAGATAATATTTAATAAAATAAGTAGAAATCTACTAAAAGTTTCGTTTGTTTATATTGCCATCCTGAGATAATCGTCTCCATGCTCCAAATCCATTTTAAAGCCATTTCAAAGGCATTTTGCGCATACATGAAATGAACACATTTTTCTCCAAAACTATAACACATGCAAGCTTGTCCTGTTTGGTGGAGATGATATTTAATAAAATAAGTAGAAATCCACTAAAAGTTTTGTTTGGTTATCTTGCAATCCCGAGATAATCGTCTCCATGCTCCAAATCCATTTTTAAGCCATTTTAAGGCATTTCGCGCATACATGAAATGAACACATTTTTCTCTAAAACTATAACAGATGCAAGCTTGTCCTGTTTGGTGGAGATGATATTTAATAAAATAAGTAGAAATCCACTAAAAGTTTTGTTTGGTTATCTTGCAATCCCGAGATAATCGTCTCCATGCTCCAAATCCATTTTAAAGCCATTTTTAAGGCATTTCGCGCATACATGAAATGAACACATTTTTCTCCAAAACTATAACAGATGCAAGCTTGTCCTGTTTGGTGGAGATAATATTTAATAAAATAAGTAGAAATCTACTAAAAGTTTCGTTTGTTTATATTGCCATCCTGAGATAATCGTCTCCATGCTCCAAATCCATTTTAAAGCCATTTCAAAGGCATTTTGCGCATACATGAAATGAACACAATTTTCTCCAAAACTATAACACATGCAAGCTTGTCCTGTTTGGTGGAGATGATATTTAATAAAATAAGTAGAAATCCACTAAAAGTTTTGTTTGGTTATCTCGCAATCCCGAGATAATCGTCTCCATGCTCCAAATCCATTTTAAAGCCATTTTTAAGGCATTTCGCGCATACATGAAATGAACACATTTTTCTCCAAAACTATAACAGATGCAAGCTTGTCCTGTTTGGTGGAGATGATATTTAATAAAATAAGTAGAAATCCACTAAAAGTTTTGTTTGGTTATCTTGCAATCCCGAGATAATCGTCTCCATGCTCCAAATCCATTTTAAAGCCATTTCAAAGGCATTTTGCGCATACATGAAATGAACACATTTTTCTCCAAAACTATAACAGATGCAAGCTTGTCCTGTTTGGTGGAGATGATATTTAATAAAATAAGTAGAAATCCACTAAAAGTTTTGTTTGGTTATCTTGCAATCCCGAGATAATCGTCTCCATGCTCCAAATCCATTTTAAAGCCATTTTTAAGGCATTTCGCGCATACATGAAATGAACACATTTTTCTCCAAAACTATAACAGATGCAAGCTTGTCCTGTTTGGTGGAGATAATATTTAATAAAATAAGTAGAAATCTACTAAAAGTTTCGTTTGTTTATATTGCCATCCTGAGATAATCGTCTCCATGCTCCAAATCCATTTTAAAGCCATTTCAAAGGCATTTTGCGCATACATGAAATGAACACAATTTTCTCCAAAACTATAACACATGCAAGCTTGTCCTGTTTGGTGGAGATGATATTTAATAAAATAAGTAGAAATCCACTAAAAGTTTTGTTTGGTTATCTTGCAATCCCGAGATAATCGTCTCCATGCTCCAAATCCATTTTAAAGCCATTTTTAAGGCATTTCGCGCATACATGAAATGAACACATTTTTCTCCAAAACTATAACAGATGCAAGCTTGTCCTGTTTGGTGGAGATAATATTTAATAAAATAAGTAGAAATCTACTAAAAGTTTCGTTTGTTTATATTGCCATCCTGAGATAATCGTCTCCATGCTCCAAATCCATTTTAAAGCCATTTCAAAGGCATTTTGCGCATACATGAAATGAACACATTTTTCTCCAAAACTATAACACATGCAAGCTTGTCCTGTTTGGTGGAGATGATATTTAATAAAATAAGTAGAAATCCACTAAAAGTTTTGTTTGGTTATCTTGCAAAACCCGAGATAATCGTCTCCATGCTCCAAATCCATTTTAAAGCCATTTTTAAGGCATTTCGCGCATACATGAAATGAACACATTTTTCTCCAAAACTATAACAGATGCAAGCTTGTCCTGTTTGGTGGAGATGATATTTAATAAAATAAGTAGAAATCCACTAAAAGTTTTGTTTGGTTATCTTGCAATCCCGAGATAATCGTCTCCATGCTCCAAATCCATTTTAAAGCCATTTTTAAGGCATTTCGCGCATACATGAAATGAACACATTTTTCTCCAAAACTATAACAGATGCAAGCTTGTCCTGTTTGGTGGAGATAATATTTAATAAAATAAGTAGAAATCTACTAAAAGTTTCGTTTGTTTATATTGCCATCCTGAGATAATCGTCTCCATGCTCCAAATCCATTTTAAAGCCATTTCAAAGGCATTTTGCGCATACATGAAATGAACACATTTTTCTCCAAAACTATAACACATGCAAGCTTGTCCTGTTTGGTGGAGATGATATTTAATAAAATAAGTAGAAATCCACTAAAAGTTTTGTTTGGTTATCTTGCAATCCCGAGATAATCGTCTCCATGCTCCAAATCCATTTTAAAGCCATTTTTAAGGCATTTCGCGCATACATGAAATGAACACATTTTTCTCCAAAACTATAACAGATGCAAGCTTGTCCTGTTTGGTGGAGATGATATTTAATAAAATAAGTAGAAATCCACTAAAAGTTTTGTTTGGTTATCTTGCAATCCCGAGATAATCGTCTCCATGCTCCAAATCCATTTTAAAGCCATTTTTAAGGCATTTCGCGCATACATGAAATGAACACATTTTTCTCCAAAACTATAACAGATGCAAGCTTGTCCTGTTTGGTGGAGATATTTAATAAAATAAGTAGAAATCCACTAAAAGTTTTGTTTGGTTATCTTGCAATCCCGAGATAATCGTCTCCATGCTCCAAATCCATTTTAAAGCCATTTTTAAGGCATTTCGCGCATACATGAAATGAACACATTTTTCTCCAAAACTATAACAGATGCAAGCTTGTCCTGTTTGGTGGAGATGATATTTAATAAAATAAGTAGAAATCCACTAAAAGTTTTGTTTGGTTATCTTGCAATCCCGAGATAATCGTCTCCATGCTCCAAATCCATTTTAAAGCCATTTCAAAGGCATTTTGCGCATACATGAAATGAACACATTTTTCTCCAAAACTATAACACATGCAAGCTTGTCCTGTTTGGTGGAGATGATATTTAATAAAATAAGTAGAAATCCACTAAAAGTTTTGTTTGGTTATCTTGCAATCCCGAGATAATCGTCTCCATGCTCCAAATCCATTTTAAAGCCATTTTTAAGGCATTTCGCGCATACATGAAATGAACACATTTTTCTCCAAAACTATAACAGATAAAAGCTTGTCCTGTTTGGTGGAGATGATATTTAATAAAATAAGTAGAAATCCACTAAAAGTTTTGTTTGGTTATCTTGCAATCCCGAGATAATCGTCTCCATGCTCCAAATCCATTTTAAAGCCATTTTTAAGGCATTTCGCGCATACATGAAATGAACACATTTTTCTCCAAAACTATAACAGATGCAAGCTTGTCCTGTTTGGTGGAGATGGTATTTAATAAAATAAGTAGAAATCCACTAAAAGTTTTGTTTGGTTATCTTGCAATCCCGAGATAATCGTCTCCATGCTCCAAATCCATTTTAAAGCCATTTTTAAGGCATTTCGCGCATACATGAAATGAACACATTTTTCTCCAAAACTATAACAGATGCAAGCTTGTCCTGTTTGGTGGAGATGATATTTAATAAAATAAGTAGAAATCCACTAAAAGTTTTGTTTGGTTATCTTGCAATCCCGAGATAATCGTCTCCATGCTCCAAATCCATTTTAAAGCCATTTTTAAGGGATTTCGCGCATACATGAAATGAACACATTTTTCTCCAAAACTATAATAGATGCAAGCTTGTCCTGTTTGGTGGAGATGATATTTAATAAAATAAGTAGAAATCCACTAAAAGTTTTGTTTGGTTATCTTGCAATCCCGAGATAATCGTCTCCATGCTCCAAATCCATTTTAAAGCCATTTTTAAGGCATTTCGCGCATACATGAAATGAACACATTTTTCTCCAAAACTATAACAGATGCAAGCTTGTCCTGTTTGGTGGAGATGATATTTAATAAAATAATTAGAAATCCACTAAAAGTTTTGTTTGGTTATCTTGCAATCCCGAGATAATCGTCTCCATGCTCCAAATCCATTTTAAAGCCATTTTTAAGGCATTTCGCGCATACATGAAATGAACACATTTTTCTCCAAAACTATAACAGATGCAAGCTTGTCCTGTTTGGTGGAGATGATATTTAATAAAATAAGTAGAAATCCACTAAAAGTTTTGTTTGGTTATCTTGCAATCCCGAGATAATCGTCTCCATGCTCCAAATCCATTTTAAAGCCATTTTTAAGGCATTTCGCGCATACATGAAATGAACACATTTTTCTCCAAAACTATAACAGATGCAAGCTTGTCCTGTTTGGTGGAGATAATATTTAATAAAATAAGTAGAAATCTACTAAAAGTTTCGTTTGTTTATATTGCCATCCTGAGATAATCGTCTCCACGCTCCAAATCCATTTTAAAGCCATTTTAAAGGCATTTTGCGCATACATGAAATGAACACATTTTTCTCCAAAACTATAACACATGCAAGCTTGTCCTGTTTGGTGGAGATTATATTTAATAAAATAAATAGAAAACCACTAAAAGTTTTGTTTGGTTATCTTGCAATCCCGAGATAATCGTCTCCATGCTCCAAATCCATTTTAAAGCCATTTTTAAGGCATTTCGCGCATACATGAAATGAACACATTTTTCTCCAAAACTATAACAGATGCAAGCTTGTCCTGTTTGGTGGAGATGATATTTAATAAAATAAGTAGAAATCCACTAAAAGTTTTGTTTGGTTATCTTGCAATCCCGAGATAATCGTCTCCATGCTCCAAATCCATTTTAAAGCCATTTCAAAGGCATTTTGCGCATACATGAAATGAACACATTTTTCTCCAAAACTATAACACATGCAAGCTTGTCCTGTTTGGTGGAGATGATATTTAATAAAATAAGTAGAAATCCACTAAAAGTTTTGTTTGGTTATCTTGCAATCCCGAGATAATCGTCTCCATGCTCCAAATCCATTTTAAAGCCATTTTTAAGGCATTTCGCGCATACATGAAATGAACACATTTTTCTCCAAAACTATAATAGATGCAAGCTTGTCCTGTTTGGTGGAGATGATATTTAATAAAATAAGTAGAAATCCACTAAAAGTTTTGTTTGGTTATCTTGCAATCCCGAGATAATCGTCTCCATGCTCCAAATCCATTTTAAAGCCATTTTTAAGGCATTTCGCGCATACATGAAATGAACACATTTTTCTCCAAAACTATAACAGATGCAAGCTTGTTCTGTTTGGTGGAGATAATATTTAATAAAATAAGTAGAAATCTACTAAAAGTTTCGTTTGTTTATATTGCCATCCTGAGATAATCGTCTCCATGCTCCAAATCCATTTTAAAGCCATTTCAAAGGCATTTTGCGCATACATGAAATGAACACATTTTTCTCCAAAACTATAACACATGCAAGCTTGTCCTGTTTGGTGGAGATGATATTTAATAAAATAAGTAGAAATCCACTAAAAGTTTTGTTTGGTTATCTTGCAATCCCGAGATAATCGTCTCCATGCTCCAAATCCATTTTAAAGCCATTTTTAAGGCATTTCGCGCATACATTAAATGAACACATTTTTCTCCAAAACTATAACAGATGCAAGCTTGTCCTGTTTGGTGGAGATGATATTTAATAAAATAAGTAGAAATCCACTAAAAGTTTTGTTTGGTTATCTTGCAATCCCGAGATAATCGTCTCCATGCTCCAAATCCATTTTAAAGCCATTTTTAAGGCATTTCGCGCATACATGAAATGAACACATTTTTCTCCAAAACTATAACAGATGCAAGCTTGTCCTGTTTGGTGGAGATAATATTTAATAAAATAAGTAGAAATCTACTAAAAGTTTCGTTTGTTTATATTGCCATCCTGAGATAATCGTCTCCATGCTCCAAATCAATTTTAAAGCCATTTCAAAGGCATTTTGCGCATACATGAAATGAACACAATTTTCTCCAAAACTATAACACATGCAAGCTTGTCCTGTTTGGTGGAGATGATATTTAATAAAATAAGTAGAAATCCACTAAAAGTTTTGTTTGGTTATCTCGCAATCCCGAGATAATCGTCTCCATGCTCCAAATCCATTTTAAAGCCATTTTTAAGGCATTTCGCGCATACATGAAATGAACACATTTTTCTCCAAAACTATAACAGATGCAAGCTTGTCCTGTTTGGTGGAGATGATATTTAATAAAATAAGTAGAAATCCACTAAAAGTTTTGTTTGGTTATCTTGCAATCCCGAGATAATCGTCTCCATGCTCCAAATCCATTTTAAAGCCATTTCAAAGGCATTTTGCGCATACATGAAATGAACACATTTTTCTCCAAAACTATAACAGATGCAAGCTTGTCCTGTTTGGTGGAGATGATATTTAATAAAATAAGTAGAAATCCACTAAAAGTTTTGTTTGGTTATCTTGCAATCCCGAGATAATCGTCTCCATGCTCCAAATCCATTTTAAAGCCATTTTTAAGGCATTTCGCGCATACATGAAATGAACACATTTTTCTCCAAAACTATAACAGATGCAAGCTTGTCCTGTTTGGTGGAGATAATATTTAATAAAATAAGTAGAAATCTACTAAAAGTTTCGTTTGTTTATATTGCCATCCTGAGATAATCGTCTCCATGCTCCAAATCCATTTTAAAGCCATTTCAAAGGCATTTTGCGCATACATGAAATGAACACAATTTTCTCCAAAACTATAACACATGCAAGCTTGTCCTGTTTGGTGGAGATGATATTTAATAAAATAAGTAGAAATCCACTAAAAGTTTTGTTTGGTTATCTTGCAATCCCGAGATAATCGTCTCCATGCTCCAAATCCATTTTAAAGCCATTTTTAAGGCATTTCGCGCATACATGAAATGAACACATTTTTCTCCAAAACTATAACAGATGCAAGCTTGTCCTGTTTGGTGGAGATAATATTTAATAAAATAAGTAGAAATCTACTAAAAGTTTCGTTTGTTTATATTGCCATCCTGAGATAATCGTCTCCATGCTCCAAATCCATTTTAAAGCCATTTCAAAGGCATTTTGCGCATACATGAAATGAACACATTTTTCTCCAAAACTATAACACATGCAAGCTTGTCCTGTTTGGTGGAGATGATATTTAATAAAATAAGTAGAAATCCACTAAAAGTTTTGTTTGGTTATCTTGCAAAACCCGAGATAATCGTCTCCATGCTCCAAATCCATTTTAAAGCCATTTTTAAGGCATTTCGCGCATACATGAAATGAACACATTTTTCTCCAAAACTATAACAGATGCAAGCTTGTCCTGTTTGGTGGAGATGATATTTAATAAAATAAGTAGAAATCCACTAAAAGTTTTGTTTGGTTATCTTGCAATCCCGAGATAATCGTCTCCATGCTCCAAATCCATTTTAAAGCCATTTTTAAGGCATTTCGCGCATACATGAAATGAACACATTTTTCTCCAAAACTATAACAGATGCAAGCTTGTCCTGTTTGGTGGAGATAATATTTAATAAAATAAGTAGAAATCTACTAAAAGTTTCGTTTGTTTATATTGCCATCCTGAGATAATCGTCTCCATGCTCCAAATCCATTTTAAAGCCATTTCAAAGGCATTTTGCGCATACATGAAATGAACACATTTTTCTCCAAAACTATAACACATGCAAGCTTGTCCTGTTTGGTGGAGATGATATTTAATAAAATAAGTAGAAATCCACTAAAAGTTTTGTTTGGTTATCTTGCAATCCCGAGATAATCGTCTCCATGCTCCAAATCCATTTTAAAGCCATTTTTAAGGCATTTCGCGCATACATGAAATGAACACATTTTTCTCCAAAACTATAACAGATGCAAGCTTGTCCTGTTTGGTGGAGATGATATTTAATAAAATAAGTAGAAATCCACTAAAAGTTTTGTTTGGTTATCTTGCAATCCCGAGATAATCGTCTCCATGCTCCAAATCCATTTTAAAGCCATTTTTAAGGCATTTCGCGCATACATGAAATGAACACATTTTTCTCCAAAACTATAACAGATGCAAGCTTGTCCTGTTTGGTGGAGATATTTAATAAAATAAGTAGAAATCCACTAAAAGTTTTGTTTGGTTATCTTGCAATCCCGAGATAATCGTCTCCATGCTCCAAATCCATTTTAAAGCCATTTTTAAGGCATTTCGCGCATACATGAAATGAACACATTTTTCTCCAAAACTATAACAGATGCAAGCTTGTCCTGTTTGGTGGAGATGATATTTAATAAAATAAGTAGAAATCCACTAAAAGTTTTGTTTGGTTATCTTGCAATCCCGAGATAATCGTCTCCATGCTCCAAATCCATTTTAAAGCCATTTCAAAGGCATTTTGCGCATACATGAAATGAACACATTTTTCTCCAAAACTATAACACATGCAAGCTTGTCCTGTTTGGTGGAGATGATATTTAATAAAATAAGTAGAAATCCACTAAAAGTTTTGTTTGGTTATCTTGCAATCCCGAGATAATCGTCTCCATGCTCCAAATCCATTTTAAAGCCATTTTTAAGGCATTTCGCGCATACATGAAATGAACACATTTTTCTCCAAAACTCTAACAGATGCAAGCTTGTCCTGTTTGGTGGAGATGATATTTAATAAAATAAGTAGAAATCCACTAAAAGTTTTGTTTGGTTATCTTGCAATCCCGAGATAATCGTCTACATGCTCCAAATCCATTTTAAAGCCATTTTTAAGGCATTTCGCGCATACATGAAATGAACACATTTTTCTCCAAAACTATAACAGATGCAAGCTTGTCCTGTTTGGTGGAGATGGTATTTAATAAAATAAGTAGAAATCCACTAAAAGTTTTGTTTGGTTATCTTGCAATCCCGAGATAATCGTCTCCATGCTCCAAATCCATTTTAAAGCCATTTTTAAGGCATTTCGCGCATACATGAAATGAACACATTTTTCTCCAAAACTATAACAGATGCAAGCTTGTCCTGTTTGGTGGAGATGATATTTAATAAAATAAGTAGAAATCCACTAAAAGTTTTGTTTGGTTATCTTGCAATCCCGAGATAATCGTCTCCATGCTCCAAATCCATTTTAAAGCCATTTTTAAGGGATTTCGCGCATACATGAAATGAACACATTTTTCTCCAAAACTATAATAGATGCAAGCTTGTCCTGTTTGGTGGAGATGATATTTAATAAAATAAGTAGAAATCCACTAAAAGTTTTGTTTGGTTATCTTGCAATCCCGAGATAATCGTCTCCATGCTCCAAATCCATTTTAAAGCCATTTTTAAGGCATTTCGCGCATACATGAAATGAACACATTTTTCTCCAAAACTATAACAGATGCAAGCTTGTCCTGTTTGGTGGAGATGATATTTAATAAAATAATTAGAAATCCACTAAAAGTTTTGTTTGGTTATCTTGCAATCCCGAGATAATCGTCTCCATGCTCCAAATCCATTTTAAAGCCATTTTTAAGGCATTTCGCGCATACATGAAATGAACACATTTTTCTCCAAAACTATAACAGATGCAAGCTTGTCCTGTTTGGTGGAGATGATATTTAATAAAATAAGTAGAAATCCACTAAAAGTTTTGTTTGGTTATCTTGCAATCCCGAGATAATCGTCTCCATGCTCCAAATCCATTTTAAAGCCATTTTTAAGGCATTTCGCGCATACATGAAATGAACACATTTTTCTCCAAAACTATAACAGATGCAAGCTTGTCCTGTTTGGTGGAGATAATATTTAATAAAATAAGTAGAAATCTACTAAAAGTTTCGTTTGTTTATATTGCCATCCTGAGATAATCGTCTCCACGCTCCAAATCCATTTTAAAGCCATTTTAAAGGCATTTTGCGCATACATGAAATGAACACATTTTTCTCCAAAACTATAACACATGCAAGCTTGTCCTGTTTGGTGGAGATTATATTTAATAAAATAAATAGAAAACCACTAAAAGTTTTGTTTGGTTATCTTGCAATCCCGAGATAATCGTCTCCATGCTCCAAATCCATTTTAAAGCCATTTTTAAGGCATTTCGCGCATACATGAAATGAACACATTTTTCTCCAAAACTATAACAGATGCAAGCTTGTCCTGTTTGGTGGAGATGATATTTAATAAAATAAGTAGAAATCCACTAAAAGTTTTGTTTGGTTATCTTGCAATCCCGAGATAATCGTCTCCATGCTCCAAATCCATTTTAAAGCCATTTCAAAGGCATTTTGCGCATACATGAAATGAACACATTTTTCTCCAAAACTATAACACATGCAAGCTTGTCCTGTTTGGTGGAGATGATATTTAATAAAATAAGTAGAAATCCACTAAAAGTTTTGTTTGGTTATCTTGCAATCCCGAGATAATCGTCTCCATGCTCCAAATCCATTTTAAAGCCATTTTTAAGGCATTTCGCGCATACATGAAATGAACACATTTTTCTCCAAAACTATAATAGATGCAAGCTTGTCCTGTTTGGTGGAGATGATATTTAATAAAATAAGTAGAAATCCACTAAAAGTTTTGTTTGGTTATCTTGCAATCCCGAGATAATCGTCTCCATGCTCCAAATCCATTTTAAAGCCATTTTTAAGGCATTTCGCGCATACATGAAATGAACACATTTTTCTCCAAAACTATAACAGATGCAAGCTTGTTCTGTTTGGTGGAGATAATATTTAATAAAATAAGTAGAAATCTACTAAAAGTTTCGTTTGTTTATATTGCCATCCTGAGATAATCGTCTCCATGCTCCAAATCCATTTTAAAGCCATTTCAAAGGCATTTTGCGCATACATGAAATGAACACATTTTTCTCCAAAACTATAACACATGCAAGCTTGTCCTGTTTGGTGGAGATGATATTTAATAAAATAAGTAGAAATCCACTAAAAGTTTTGTTTGGTTATCTTGCAATCCCGAGATAATCGTCTCCATGCTCCAAATCCATTTTAAAGCCATTTTTAAGGCATTTCGCGCATACATTAAATGAACACATTTTTCTCCAAAACTATAACAGATGCAAGCTTGTCCTGTTTGGTGGAGATGATATTTAATAAAATAAGTAGAAATCCACTAAAAGTTTTGTTTGGTTATCTTGCAATCCCGAGATAATCGTCTCCATGCTCCAAATCCATTTTAAAGCCATTTTTAAGGCATTTCGCGCATACATGAAATGAACACATTTTTCTCCAAAACTATAACAGATGCAAGCTTGTCCTGTTTGGTGGAGATAATATTTAATAAAATAAGTAGAAATCTACTAAAAGTTTCGTTTGTTTATATTGCCATCCTGAGATAATCGTCTCCATGCTCCAAATCCATTTTAAAGCCATTTCAAAGGCATTTTGCGCATACATGAAATGAACACAATTTTCTCCAAAACTATAACACATGCAAGCTTGTCCTGTTTGGTGGAGATGATATTTAATAAAATAAGTAGAAATCCACTAAAAGTTTTGTTTGGTTATCTTGCAATCCCGAGATAATCGTCTCCATGCTCCAAATCCATTTTAAAGCCATTTTTAAGGCATTTCGCGCATACATGAAATGAACACATTTTTCTCCAAAACTATAACAGATGCAAGCTTGTCCTGTTTGGTGGAGATAATATTTAATAAAATAAGTAGAAATCTACTAAAAGTTTCGTTTGTTTATATTGCCATCCTGAGATAATCGTCTCCATGCTCCAAATCCATTTTAAAGCCATTTCAAAGGCATTTTGCGCATACATGAAATGAACACATTTTTCTCCAAAACTATAACACATGCAAGCTTGTCCTGTTTGGTGGAGATGATATTTAATAAAATAAGTAGAAATCCACTAAAAGTTTTGTTTGGTTATCTTGCAATCCCGAGATAATCGTCTCCATGCTCCAAATCCATTTTAAAGCCATTTTTAAGGCATTTCGCGCATACATGAAATGAACACATTTTTCTCCAAAACTATAACAGATGCAAGCTTGTCCTGTTTGGTGGAGATGATATTTAATAAAATAAGTAGAAATCCACTAAAAGTTTTGTTTGGTTATCTTGCAATCCCGAGATAATCGTCTCCATGCTCCAAATCCATTTTAAAGCCATTTTTAAGGCATTTCGCGCATACATGAAATGAACACATTTTTCTCCAAAACTATAACAGATGCAAGCTTGTCCTGTTTGGTGGAGATAATATTTAATAAAATAAGTAGAAATCTACTAAAAGTTTCGTTTGTTTATATTGCCATCCTGAGATAATCGTCTCCATGCTCCAAATCCATTTTAAAGCCATTTCAAAGGCATTTTGCGCATACATGAAATGAACACATTTTTCTCCAAAACTATAACACATGCAAGCTTGTCCTGTTTGGTGGAGATGATATTTAATAAAATAAGTAGAAATCCACTAAAAGTTTTGTTTGGTTATCTTGCAATCCCGAGATAATCGTCTCCATGCTCCAAATCCATTTTAAAGCCATTTTTAAGGCATTTCGCGCATACATGAAATGAACACATTTTTCTCCAAAACTATAACAGATGCAAGCTTGTCCTGTTTGGTGGAGATGATATTTAATAAAATAAGTAGAAATCCACTAAAAGTTTTGTTTGGTTATCTTGCAATCCCGAGATAATCGTCTCCATGCTCCAAATCCATTTTAAAGCCATTTTTAAGGCATTTCGCGCATACATGAAATGAACACATTTTTCTCCAAAACTATAACAGATGCAAGCTTGTCCTGTTTGGTGGAGATGATATTTAATAAAATAAGTAGAAATCCACTAAAAGTTTTGTTTGGTTATCTTGCAATCCCGAGATAATCGTCTCCATGCTCCAAATCCATTTTAAAGCCATTTTTAAGGCATTTCGCTGATACATGAAATGAACACATTTTTCTCCAAAACTATAATAGATGCAAGCTTGTCCTGTTTGGTGGAGATGATATTTAATAAAATAAGTAGAAATCCACTAAAAGTTTTGTTTGGTTATCTTGCAATCCCGAGATAATCGTCTCCATGCTCCAAATCCATTTTAAAGCCATTTTTAAGGCATTTCGCGCATACATGAAATGAACACATTTTTCTCCAAAACTATAACAGATGCAAGCTTGTTCTGTTTGGTGGAGATAATATTTAATAAAATAAGTAGAAATCTACTAAAAGTTTCGTTTGTTTATATTGCCATCCTGAGATAATCGTCTCCATGCTCCAAATCCATTTTAAAGCCATTTCAAAGGCATTTTGCGCATACATGAAATGAACACATTTTTCTCCAAAACTATAACACATGCAAGCTTGTCCTGTTTGGTGGAGATGATATTTAATAAAATAAGTAGAAATCCACTAAAAGTTTTGTTTGGTTATCTTGCAATCCCGAGATAATCGTCTCCATGCTCCAAATCCATTTTAAAGCCATTTTTAAGGCATTTCGCGCATACATTAAATGAACACATTTTTCTCCAAAACTATAACAGATGCAAGCTTGTCCTGTTTGGTGGAGATGATATTTAATAAAATAAGTAGAAATCCACTAAAAGTTTTGTTTGGTTATCTTGCAATCCCGAGATAATCGTCTCCATGCTCCAAATCCATTTTAAAGCCATTTCAAAGGCATTTTGCGCATACATGAAATGAACACATTTTTCTCCAAAACTATAACACATGCAAGCTTGTCCTGTTTGGTGGAGATGATATTTAATAAAATAAGTAGAAATCCACTAAAAGTTTTGTTTGGTTATCTTGCAATCCCGAGATAATCGTCTCCATGCTCCAAATCCATTTTAAAGCCATTTTTAAGGCATTTCGCGCATACATGAAATGAACACATTTTTCTCCAAAACTATAACAGATGCAAGCTTGTCCTGTTTGGTGGAGATGATATTTAATAAAATAAGTAGAAATCCACTAAAAGTTTTGTTTGGTTATCTTGCAATCCCGAGATAATCGTCTCCATGCTCCAAATCCATTTTAAAGCCATTTTTAAGGCATTTCGCGCATACATGAAATGAACACATTTTTCTCCAAAACTATAACAGATGCAAGCTTGTCCTGTTTGGTGGAGATGATATTTAATAAAATAAGTAGAAATCCACTAAAAGTTTTGTTTGGTTATCTTGCAATCCCGAGATAATCGTCTCCATGCTCCAAATCCATTTTAAAGCCATTTTTAAGGCATTTCGCGCATACATGAAATGAACACATTTTTCTCCAAAACTATAACAGATGCAAGCTTGTCCTGTTTGGTGGAGATGATATTTAATAAAATAAGTAGAAATCCACTAAAAGTTTTGTTTGGTTATCTTGCAATCCCGAGATAATCGTCTCCATGCTCCAAATCCATTTTAAAGCCATTTTTAAGGCATTTCGCGCATACATGAAATGAACACATTTTTCTCCAAAACTATAACAGATGCAAGCTTGTCCTGTTTGGTGGAGATGATATTTAATAAAATAAGTAGAAATCCACTAAAAGTTTTGTTTGGTTATCTTGCAATCCCGAGATAATCGTCTCCATGCTCCAAATCCATTTTAAAGCCATTTTTAAGGCATTTCGCGCATACATGAAATGAACACATTTTTCTCCAAAACTATAACAGATGCAAGCTTGTCCTGTTTGGTGGAGATAATATTTAATAAAATAAGTAGAAATCTACTAAAAGTTTCGTTTGTTTATATTGCCATCCTGAGATAATCGTCTCCATGCTCCAAATCCATTTTAAAGCCATTTCAAAGGCATTTTGCGCATACATGAAATGAACACATTTTTCTCCAAAACTATAACAGATGCAAGCTTGTCCTGTTTGGTGGAGATGATATTTAATAAAATAAGTAGAAATCCACTAAAAGTTTTGTTTGGTTATCTTGCAATCCCGAGATAATCGTCTCCATGCTCCAAATCCATTTTAAAGCCATTTTTAAGGCATTTCGCGCATACATGAAATGAACACATTTTTCTCCAAAACTATAACAGATGCAAGCTTGTCCTGTTTGGTGGAGATGATATTTAATAAAATAAGTAGAAATCCACTAAAAGTTTTGTTTGGTTATCTTGCAATCCCGAGATAATCGTCTCCATGCTCCAAATCCATTTTAAAGCCATTTTTAAGGCATTTCGCGCATACATGAAATGAACACATTTTTCTCCAAAACTATAACAGATGCAAGCTTGTCCTGTTTGGTGGAGATGATATTTAATAAAATAAGTAGAAATCCACTAAAAGTTTTGTTTGGTTATCTTGCAATCCCGAGATAATCGTCTCCATGCTCCAAATCCATTTTAAAGCCATTTTTAAGGCATTTCGCGCATACATGAAATGAACACATTTTTCTCCAAAACTATAACAGATGCAAGCTTGTCCTGTTTGGTGGAGATGATATTTAATAAAATAAGTAGAAATCCACTAAACGTTTTGTTTGGTTATCTTGCAATCCCGAGATAATCGTCTCCATGCTCCAAATCCATTTTAAAGCCATTTTTAAGGCATTTCGCGCATACATGAAATGAACACATTTTTCTCCAAAACTATAACAGATGCAAGCTTGTCCTGTTTGGTGGAGATGATATTTAATAAAATAAGTAGAAATCCACTAAAAGTTTTGTTTGGTTATCTTGCAATCCCGAGATAATCGTCTCCATGCTCCAAATCCATTTTAAAGCCATTTTTAAGGCATTTCGCGCATACATGAAATGAACACATTTTTCTCCAAAACTATAACAGATGCAAGCTTGTCCTGTTTGGTGGAGATAATATTTAATAAAATAAGTAGAAATCTACTAAAAGTTTCGTTTGTTTATATTGCCATCCTGAGATAATCGTCTCCATGCTCCAAATCCATTTTAAAGCCATTTCAAAGGCATTTTGCGCATACATGAAATGAACACATTTTTCTCCAAAACTATAACACATGCAAGCTTGTCCTGTTTGGTGGAGATGATATTTAATAAAATAAGTAGAAATCCACTAAAAGTTTTGTTTGGTTATCTTGCAATCCCGAGATAATCGTCTCCATGCTCCAAATCCATTTTAAAGCCATTTTTAAGGCATTTCGCGCATACATGAAATGAACACATTTTTCTCCAAAACTATAACAGATGCAAGCTTGTCCTGTTTGGTGGAGATGATATTTAATAAAATAAGTAGAAAACCACTAAAAGTTCTGTTTGGTTATCTTGCAATCCCGAGATAATCGTCTCCATGCTCCAAATCCATTTTAAAGCCATTTTTAAGGCATTTCGCGCATACATGAAATGAACACATTTTTCTCCAAAACTATAACAGATGCAAGCTTGTCCTGTTTGGTGGAGATAATATTTAATAAAATAAGTAGAAATCTACTAAAAGTTTCGTTTGTTTATATTGCCATCCTGAGATAATCGTCTCCATGCTCCAAATCCATTTTAAAGCCATTTCAAATTCATTTTGCGCATACATGAAATGAACACATTTTTCTCCAAAACTATAACAGATGCAAGCTTGTCCTGTTTGGTGGAGATGATATTTATTAAAATAAGTAGAAATCCACTAAAAGTTTTGTTTGGTTATCTTGCAATCTCGAGATAATCGTCTCCATGCTCCAAATCCATTTTAAAGCCATTTTTAAGGCATTTCGCGCATACATGAAATGAACACATTTTTCTCCAAAACTATAACAGATGCAAGCTTGTCCTGTTTGGTGGAGATGATATTTAATAAAATAAGTAGAAATCCACTAAAAGTTTTGTTTGGTTATCTTGCAATCCCGAGATAATCGTCTCCATGCTCCAAATCCATTTTAAAGCCATTTTTAAGGCATTTCGCGCATACATGAAATGAACACATTTTTCTCCAAAACTATAACAGATGCAAGCTTGTCCTGTTTGGTGGAGATGATATTTAATAAAATAAGTAGAAATCCACTAAAAGTTTTGTTTGGTTATATTGCAATCCCGAGATAATCGTCTCCATGCTCCAAATCCATTTTAAAGCCATTTTTAAGGCATTTCGCGCATACATGAAATGAACACATTTTTCTCCAAAACTATAACAGATGCAAGCTTGTCCTGTTTGGTGGAGATGATATTTAATAAAATAAGTAGAAATCCACTAAAAGTTTTGTTTGGTTATCTTGCAATCCCGAGATAATCGTCTCCATGCTCCAAATCCATTTTAAAGCCATTTTTAAGGCATTTCGCGCATACATGAAATGAACACATTTTTCTCCAAAACTATAACAGATGCAAGCTTGTCCTGTTTGGTGGAGATGATATTTAATAAAATAAGTAGAAATCCACTAAAAGTTTTGTTTGGTTATCTTGCAATCCCGAGATAATCGTCTCCATGCTCCAAATCCATTTTAAAGCCATTTTTAAGGCATTTCGCGCATACATGAAATGAACACATTTTTCTCCAAAACTATAACAGATGCAAGCTTGTCCTGTTTGGTGGAGATGATATTTAATAAAATAAGTAGAAATCCACTAAAAGTTTTGTTTGGTTATCTTGCAATCCCGAGATAATCGTCTCCATGCTCCAAATCCATTTTAAAGCCATTTTTAAGGCATTTCGCGCATACATGAAATGAACACATTTTTCTCCAAAACTATAACAGATGCAAGCTTGTCCTGTTTGGTGGAGATGATATTTAATAAAATAAGTAGAAATCCACTAAAAGTTTTGTTTGGTTATCTTGCAATCCCGAGATAATCGTCTCCATGCTCCAAATCCATTTTAAAGCCATTTCAAAGGCATTTTGCGCATACATGAAATGAACACATTTTTCTCCAAAACTATAACACATGCAAGCTTGTCCTGTTTGGTGGAGATGATATTTAATAAAATAAGTAGAAATCCACTAAAAGTTTTGTTTGGTTATCTTGCAATCCCGAGATAATCGTCTCCATGCTCCAAATCCATTTTAAAGCCATTTTTAAGGCATTTCGCGCATACATGAAATGAACACATTTTTCTCCAAAACTATAACAGATGCAAGCTTGTCCTGTTTGGTGGAGATGATATTTAATAAAATAAGTAGAAATCCACTAAAAGTTTTGTTTGGTTATCTTGCAATCCCGAGATAATCGTCTCCATGCTCCAAATCCATTTTAAAGCCATTTTTAAGGCATTTCGCGCATACATGAAATGAACACATTTTTCTCCAAAACTATAACAGATGCAAGCTTGTCCTGTTTGGTGGAGATAATATTTAATAAAATAAGTAGAAATCTACTAAAAGTTTCGTTTGTTTATATTGCCATCCTGAGATAATCGTCTCCATGCTCCAAATCCATTTTAAAGCCATTTCAAAGGCATTTTGCGCATGCATGAAATGAACACATTTTTCTCCAAAACTATAACACATGCAAGCTTGTCCTGTTTGGTGGAGATGATATTTAATAAAATAAGTAGAAAACCACTAAAAGTTTTGTTTGGTTATCTTGCAATCCCGAGATAATCGTCTCCATGCTCCAAATCCATTTTAAAGCCATTTTTAAGGCATTTCGCGCATACATGAAATGAACACATTTTTCTCCAAAACTATAACAGATGCAAGCTTGTCCTGTTTGGTGGAGATGATATTTAATAAAATAAGTAGAAATCCACTATAAGTTTTGTTTGGTTATCTTGCAATCCCGAGATAATCGTCTCCATGCTCCAAATCCATTTTAAAGCCATTTCAAAGGCATTTTGCGCATACATGAAATGAACACATTTTTCTCCAAAACTATAACACATGCAAGCTTGTCCTGTTTGGTGGAGATGATATTTAATAAAATAAGTAGAAATCCACTAAAAGTTTTGTTTGGTTATCTTGCAATCCCGAGATAATCGTCTCCATGCTCCAAATCCATTTTAAAGCCATTTTTAAGGCATTTCGCGCATACATGAAATGAACACATTTTTCTCCAAAACTGTAACAGATCCAAGCTTGTCCTGTTTGGTGGAGATGATATTTAATAAAATAAGTAGAAATCCACTAAAAGTTTTGTTTGGTTATCTTGCAATCCCGAGATAATCGTCTCCATGCTCCAAATCCATTTTAAAGCCATTTTTAAGGCATTTCGCGCATACATGAAATGAACACATTTTTCTCCAAAACTATAACAGATGCAAGCTTGTCCTGTTTGGTGGAGATGATATTTAATAAAATAAGTAGAAATCCACTAAAAGTTTTGTTTGGTTATCTTGCAATCCCGAGATAATCGTCTCCATGCTCCAAATCCATTTTAAAGCCATTTTTAAGGCATTTCGCGCATACATGAAATGAACACATTTTTCTCCAAAACTATAACAGATGCAAGCTTGTCCTGTTTGGTGGAGATAATATTTAATAAAATAAGTAGAAATCTACTAAAAGTTTCGTTTGTTTATATTGTCATCCTGAGATAATCGTCTCCATGCTCCAAATCCATTTTAAAGCCATTTCAAAGGCATTTTGCGCATACATGAAATGAACACATTTTTCTCCAAAACTATAACAGATGCAAGCTTGTCCTGTTTGGTGGAGATGATATTTAATAAAATAAGTAGAAATCCACTAAAAGTTTTGTTTGGTTATCTTGCAATCCCGAGATAATCGTCTCCATGCTCCAAATCCATTTTAAAGCCATTTTTAAGGCATTTCGCGCATACATGAAATGAACACATTTTTCTCCAAAACTATAACAGATGCAAGCTTGTCCTGTTTGGTGGAGATGATATTTAATAAAATAAGTAGAAATCCACTAAACGTTTTGTTTGGTTATCTTGCAATCCCGAGATAATCGTCTCCATGCTCCAAATCCATTTTAAAGCCATTTTTAAGGCATTTCGCGCATACATGAAATGAACACATTTTTCTCCAAAACTATAACAGATGCAAGCTTGTCCTGTTTGGTGGAGATGATATTTAATAAAATAAGTAGAAATCCACTAAAAGTTTTGTTTGGTTATCTTGCAATCCCGAGATAATCGTCTCCATGCTCCAAATCCATTTTAAAGCCATTTTTAAGGCATTTCGCGCATACATGAAATGAACACATTTTTCTCCAAAACTATAACAGATGCAAGCTTGTCCTGTTTGGTGGAGATAATATTTAATAAAATAAGTAGAAATCTACTAAAAGTTTCGTTTGTTTATATTGCCATCCTGAGATAATCGTCTCCATGCTCCAAATCCATTTTAAAGCCATTTCAAAGGCATTTTGCGCATACATGAAATGAACACATTTTTCTCCAAAACTATAACACATGCAAGCTTGTCCTGTTTGGTGGAGATGATATTTAATAAAATAAGTAGAAATCCACTAAACGTTTTGTTTGGTTATCTTGCAATCCCGAGATAATCGTCTCCATGCTCCAAATCCATTTTAAAGCCATTTTTAAGGCATTTCGCGCATACATGAAATGAACACATTTTTCTCCAAAACTATAACAGATGCAAGCTTGTCCTGTTTGGTGGAGATGATATTTAATAAAATAAGTAGAAATCCACTAAAAGTTTTGTTTGGTTATCTTGCAATCCCGAGATAATCGTCTCCATGCTCCAAATCCATTTTAAAGCCATTTTTAAGGCATTTCGCGCATACATGAAATGAACACATTTTTCTCCAAAACTATAACAGATGCAAGCTTGTCCTGTTTGGTGGAGATAATATTTAATAAAATAAGTAGAAATCTACTAAAAGTTTCGTTTGTTTATATTGCCATCCTGAGATAATCGTCTCCATGCTCCAAATCCATTTTAAAGCCATTTCAAAGGCATTTTGCGCATACATGAAATGAACACATTTTTCTCCAAAACTATAACAGATGCAAGCTTGTCCTGTTTGGTGGAGATGATATTTATTAAAATAAGTAGAAATCCACTAAAAGTTTTGTTTGGTTATCTTGCAATCCCGAGATAATCGTCTCCATGCTCCAAATCCATTTTAAAGCCATTTTTAAGGCATTTCGCGCATACATGAAATGAACACATTTTTCTCCAAAACTATAACAGATGCAAGCTTGTCCTGTTTGGTGGAGATGATATTTAATAAAATAAGTAGAAATCCACTAAAAGTTTTGTTTGGTTATCTTGCAATCCCGAGATAATCGTCTCCATGCTCCAAATCCATTTTAAAGCCATTTTTAAGGCATTTCGCGCATACATGAAATGAACACATTTTTCTCCAAAACTATAACAGATGCAAGCTTGTCCTGTTTGGTGGAGATGATATTTAATAAAATAAGTAGAAATCCACTAAAAGTTTTGTTTGGTTATCTTGCAATCCCGAGATAATCGTCTCCATGCTCCAAATCCATTTTAAAGCCATTTTTAAGGCATTTCGCGCATACATGAAATGAACACATTTTTCTCCAAAACTATAACAGATGCAAGCTTGTCCTGTTTGGTGGAGATGATATTTAATAAAATAAGTAGAAATCCACTAAAAGTTTTGTTTGGTTATCTTGCAATCCCGAGATAATCGTCTCCATGCTCCAAATCCATTTTAAAGCCATTTTTAAGGCATTTCGCTGATACATGAAATGAACACATTTTTCTCCAAAACTATAATAGATGCAAGCTTGTCCTGTTTGGTGGAGATGATATTTAATAAAATAAGTAGAAATCCACTAAAAGTTTTGTTTGGTTATCTTGCAATCCCGAGATAATCGTCTCCATGCTCCAAATCCATTTTAAAGCCATTTTTAAGGCATTTCGCGCATACATGAAATGAACACATTTTTCTCCAAAACTATAACAGATGCAAGCTTGTTCTGTTTGGTGGAGATAATATTTAATAAAATAAGTAGAAATCTACTAAAAGTTTCGTTTGTTTATATTGCCATCCTGAGATAATCGTCTCCATGCTCCAAATCCATTTTAAAGCCATTTCAAAGGCATTTTGCGCATACATGAAATGAACACATTTTTCTCCAAAACTATAACACATGCAAGCTTGTCCTGTTTGGTGGAGATGATATTTAATAAAATAAGTAGAAATCCACTAAAAGTTTTGTTTGGTTATCTTGCAATCCCGAGATAATCGTCTCCATGCTCCAAATCCATTTTAAAGCCATTTTTAAGGCATTTCGCGCATACATTAAATGAACACATTTTTCTCCAAAACTATAACAGATGCAAGCTTGTCCTGTTTGGTGGAGATATTTAATAAAATAAGTAGAAATCCACTAAAAGTTTTGTTTGGTTATCTTGCAATCCCGAGATAATCGTCTCCATGCTCCAAATCCATTTTAAAGCCATTTCAAAGGCATTTTGCGCATACATGAAATGAACACATTTTTCTCCAAAACTATAACACATGCAAGCTTGTCCTGTTTGGTGGAGATGATATTTAATAAAATAAGTAGAAATCCACTAAAAGTTTTGTTTGGTTATCTTGCAATCCCGAGATAATCGTCTCCATGCTCCAAATCCATTTTAAAGCCATTTTTAAGGCATTTCGCGCATACATGAAATGAACACATTTTTCTCCAAAACTATAACAGATGCAAGCTTGTCCTGTTTGGTGGAGATGATATTTAATAAAATAAGTAGAAATCCACTAAAAGTTTTGTTTGGTTATCTTGCAATCCCGAGATAATCGTCTCCATGCTCCAAATCCATTTTAAAGCCATTTTTAAGGCATTTCGCGCATACATGAAATGAACACATTTTTCTCCAAAACTATAACAGATGCAAGCTTGTCCTGTTTGGTGGAGATGATATTTAATAAAATAAGTAGAAATCCACTAAAAGTTTTGTTTGGTTATCTTGCAATCCCGAGATAATCGTCTCCATGCTCCAAATCCATTTTAAAGCCATTTTTAAGGCATTTCGCGCATACATGAAATGAACACATTTTTCTCCAAAACTATAACAGATGCAAGCTTGTCCTGTTTGGTGGAGATGATATTTAATAAAATAAGTAGAAATCCACTAAAAGTTTTGTTTGGTTATCTTGCAATCCCGAGATAATCGTCTCCATGCTCCAAATCCATTTTAAAGCCATTTTTAAGGCATTTCGCGCATACATGAAATGAACACATTTTTCTCCAAAACTATAATAGATGCAAGCTTGTCCTGTTTGGTGGAGATGATATTTAATAAAATAAGTAGAAATCCACTAAAAGTTTTGTTTGGTTATCTTGCAATCCCGAGATAATCGTCTCCATGCTCCAAATCCATTTTAAAGCCATTTTTAAGGCATTTCGCGCATACATGAAATGAACACATTTTTCTCCAAAACTATAACAGATGCAAGCTTGTCCTGTTTGGTGGAGATGATATTTAATAAAATAAGTAGAAATCCACTAAAAGTTTTGTTTGGTTATCTTGCAATCCCGAGATAATCGTCTCCATGCTCCAAATCCATTTTAAAGCCATTTTTAAGGCATTTCGCGCATACATGAAATGAACACATTTTTCTCCAAAACTATAACAGATGCAAGCTTGTCCTGTTTGGTGGAGATAATATTTAATAAAATAAGTAGAAATCTACTAAAAGTTTCGTTTGTTTATATTGCCATCCTGAGATAATCGTCTCCATGCTCCAAATCCATTTTAAAGCCATTTCAAAGGCATTTTGCGCATACATGAAATGAACACATTTTTCTCCAAAACTATAACAGATGCAAGCTTGTCCTGTTTGGTGGAGATGATATTTAATAAAATAAGTAGAAATCCACTAAAAGTTTTGTTTGGTTATCTTGCAATCCCGAGATAATCGTCTCCATGCTCCAAATCCATTTTAAAGCCATTTTTAAGGCATTTCGCGCATACATGAAATGAACACATTTTTCTCCAAAACTATAACAGATGCAAGCTTGTCCTGTTTGGTGGAGATGATATTTAATAAAATAAGTAGAAATCCACTAAAAGTTTTGTTTGGTTATCTTGCAATCCCGAGATAATCGTCTCCATGCTCCAAATCCATTTTAAAGCCATTTTTAAGGCATTTCGCGCATACATGAAATGAACACATTTTTCTCCAAAACTATAACAGATGCAAGCTTGTCCTGTTTGGTGGAGATGATATTTAATAAAATAAGTAGAAATCCACTAAAAGTTTTGTTTGGTTATCTTGCAATCCCGAGATAATCGTCTCCATGCTCCAAATCCATTTTAAAGCCATTTTTAAGGCATTTCGCGCATACATGAAATGAACACATTTTTCTCCAAAACTATAACAGATGCAAGCTTGTCCTGTTTGGTGGAGATGATATTTAATAAAATAAGTAGAAATCCACTAAACGTTTTGTTTGGTTATCTTGCAATCCCGAGATAATCGTCTCCATGCTCCAAATCCATTTTAAAGCCATTTTTAAGGCATTTCGCGCATACATGAAATGAACACATTTTTCTCCAAAACTATAACAGATGCAAGCTTGTCCTGTTTGGTGGAGATGATATTTAATAAAATAAGTAGAAATCCACTAAAAGTTTTGTTTGGTTATCTTGCAATCCCGAGATAATCGTCTCCATGCTCCAAATCCATTTTAAAGCCATTTTTAAGGCATTTCGCGCATACATGAAATGAACACATTTTTCTCCAAAACTATAACAGATGCAAGCTTGTCCTGTTTGGTGGAGATAATATTTAATAAAATAAGTAGAAATCTACTAAAAGTTTCGTTTGTTTATATTGCCATCCTGAGATAATCGTCTCCATGCTCCAAATCCATTTTAAAGCCATTTCAAAGGCATTTTGCGCATACATGAAATGAACACATTTTTCTCCAAAACTATAACACATGCAAGCTTGTCCTGTTTGGTGGAGATGATATTTAATAAAATAAGTAGAAATCCACTAAAAGTTTTGTTTGGTTATCTTGCAATCCCGAGATAATCGTCTCCATGCTCCAAATCCATTTTAAAGCCATTTTTAAGGCATTTCGCGCATACATTAAATGAACACATTTTTCTCCAAAACTATAACAGATGCAAGCTTGTCCTGTTTGGTGGAGATGATATTTAATAAAATAAGTAGAAATCCACTAAAAGTTTTGTTTGGTTATCTTGCAATCCCGAGATAATCGTCTCCATGCTCCAAATCCATTTTAAAGCCATTTCAAAGGCATTTTGCGCATACATGAAATGAACACATTTTTCTCCAAAACTATAACACATGCAAGCTTGTCCTGTTTGGTGGAGATGATATTTAATAAAATAAGTAGAAATCCACTAAAAGTTTTGTTTGGTTATCTTGCAATCCCGAGATAATCGTCTCCATGCTCCAAATCCATTTTAAAGCCATTTTTAAGGCATTTCGCGCATACATGAAATGAACACATTTTTCTCCAAAACTATAACAGATGCAAGCTTGTCCTGTTTGGTGGAGATGATATTTAATAAAATAAGTAGAAATCCACTAAAAGTTTTGTTTGGTTATCTTGCAATCCCGAGATAATCGTCTCCATGCTCCAAATCCATTTTAAAGCCATTTTTAAGGCATTTCGCGCATACATGAAATGAACACATTTTTCTCCAAAACTATAACAGATGCAAGCTTGTCCTGTTTGGTGGAGATGATATTTAATAAAATAAGTAGAAATCCACTAAAAGTTTTGTTTGGTTATCTTGCAATCCCGAGATAATCGTCTCCATGCTCCAAATCCATTTTAAAGCCATTTTTAAGGCATTTCGCGCATACATGAAATGAACACATTTTTCTCCAAAACTATAACAGATGCAAGCTTGTCCTGTTTGGTGGAGATGATATTTAATAAAATAAGTAGAAATCCACTAAAAGTTTTGTTTGGTTATCTTGCAATCCCGAGATAATCGTCTCCATGCTCCAAATCCATTTTAAAGCCATTTTTAAGGCATTTCGCGCATACATGAAATGAACACATTTTTCTCCAAAACTATAACAGATGCAAGCTTGTCCTGTTTGGTGGAGATGATATTTAATAAAATAAGTAGAAATCCACTAAAAGTTTTGTTTGGTTATCTTGCAATCCCGAGATAATCGTCTCCATGCTCCAAATCCATTTTAAAGCCATTTTTAAGGCATTTCGCGCATACATGAAATGAACACATTTTTCTCCAAAACTATAACAGATGCAAGCTTGTCCTGTTTGGTGGAGATGATATTTAATAAAATAAGTAGAAATCCACTAAAAGTTTTGTTTGGTTATCTTGCAATCCCGAGATAATCGTCTCCATGCTCCAAATCCATTTTAAAGCCATTTTTAAGGCATTTCGCGCATACATGAAATGAACACATTTTTCTCCAAAACTATAACAGATGCAAGCTTGTCCTGTTTGGTGGAGATGATATTTAATAAAATAAGTAGAAATCCACTAAAAGTTTTGTTTGGTTATCTTGCAATCCCGAGATAATCGTCTCCATGCTCCAAATCCATTTTAAAGCCATTTTTAAGGCATTTCGCGCATACATGAAATGAACACATTTTTCTCCAAAACTATAACAGATGCAAGCTTGTCCTGTTTGGTGGAGATGATATTTAATAAAATAAGTAGAAATCCACTAAACGTTTTGTTTGGTTATCTTGCAATCCCGAGATAATCGTCTCCATGCTCCAAATCCATTTTAAAGCCATTTTTAAGGCATTTCGCGCATACATGAAATGAACACATTTTTCTCCAAAACTATAACAGATGCAAGCTTGTCCTGTTTGGTGGAGATGATATTTAATAAAATAAGTAGAAATCCACTAAACGTTTTGTTTGGTTATCTTGCAATCCCGAGATAATCGTCTCCATGCTCCAAATCCATTTTAAAGCCATTTTTAAGGCATTTCGCGCATACATGAAATGAACACATTTTTCTCCAAAACTATAACAGATGCAAGCTTGTCCTGTTTGGTGGAGATAATATTTAATAAAATAAGTAGAAATCTACTAAAAGTTTCGTTTGTTTATATTGCCATCCTGAGATAATCGTCTCCATGCTCCAAATCCATTTTAAAGCCATTTCAAAGGCATTTTGCGCATACATGAAATGAACACATTTTTCTCCAAAACTATAACACATGCAAGCTTGTCCTGTTTGGTGGAGATGATATTTAATAAAATAAGTAGAAATCCACTAAAAGTTTTGTTTGGTTATCTTGCAATCCCGAGATAATCGTCTCCATGCTCCAAATCCATTTTAAAGCCATTTTTAAGGCATTTCGCGCATACATGAAATGAACACATTTTTCTCCAAAACTATAACAGATGCAAGCTTGTCCTGTTTGGTGGAGATGATATTTAATAAAATAAGTAGAAAACCACTAAAAGTTTTGTTTGGTTATCTTGCAATCCCGAGATAATCGTCTCCATGCTCCAAATCCATTTTAAAGCCATTTTTAAGGCATTTCGCGCATACATGAAATGAACACATTTTTCTCCAAAACTATAACAGATGCAAGCTTGTCCTGTTTGGTGGAGATAATATTTAATAAAATAAGTAGAAATCTACTAAAAGTTTCGTTTGTTTATATTGCCATCCTGAGATAATCGTCTCCATGCTCCAAATCCATTTTAAAGCCATTTCAAATTCATTTTGCGCATACATGAAATGAACACATTTTTCTCCAAAACTATAACAGATGCAAGCTTGTCCTGTTTGGTGGAGATGATATTTATTAAAATAAGTAGAAATCCACTAAAAGTTTTGTTTGGTTATCTTGCAATCCCGAGATAATCGTCTCCATGCTCCAAATCCATTTTAAAGCCATTTTTAAGGCATTTCGCGCATACATGAAATGAACACATTTTTCTCCAAAACTATAACAGATGCAAGCTTGTCCTGTTTGGTGGAGATGATATTTAATAAAATAAGTAGAAATCCACTAAAAGTTTTGTTTGGTTATCTTGCAATCCCGAGATAATCGTCTCCATGCTCCAAATCCATTTTAAAGCCATTTTTAAGGCATTTCGCGCATACATGAAATGAACACATTTTTCTCCAAAACTATAACAGATGCAAGCTTGTCCTGTTTGGTGGAGATGATATTTAATAAAATAAGTAGAAATCCACTAAAAGTTTTGTTTGGTTATATTGCAATCCCGAGATAATCGTCTCCATGCTCCAAATCCATTTTAAAGCCATTTTTAAGGCATTTCGCGCATACATGAAATGAACACATTTTTCTCCAAAACTATAACAGATGCAAGCTTGTCCTGTTTGGTGGAGATGATATTTAATAAAATAAGTAGAAATCCACTAAAAGTTTTGTTTGGTTATCTTGCAATCCCGAGATAATCGTCTCCATGCTCCAAATCCATTTTAAAGCCATTTTTAAGGCATTTCGCGCATACATGAAATGAACACATTTTTCTCCAAAACTATAACAGATGCAAGCTTGTCCTGTTTGGTGGAGATGATATTTAATAAAATAAGTAGAAATCCACTAAAAGTTTTGTTTGGTTATCTTGCAATCCCGAGATAATCGTCTCCATGCTCCAAATCCATTTTAAAGACATTTTTAAGGCATTTCGCGCATACATGAAATGAACACATTTTTCTCCAAAACTATAACAGATGCAAGCTTGTCCTGTTTGGTGGAGATGATATTTAATAAAATAAGTAGAAATCCACTAAAAGTTTTGTTTGGTTATCTTGCAATCCCGAGATAATCGTCTCCATGCTCCAAATCCATTTTAAAGCCATTTTTAAGGCATTTCGCGCATACATGAAATGAACACATTTTTCTCCAAAACTATAACAGATGCAAGCTTGTCCTGTTTGGTGGAGATGATATTTAATAAAATAAGTAGAAATCCACTAAAAGTTTTGTTTGGTTATCTTGCAATCCCGAGATAATCGTCTCCATGCTCCAAATCCATTTTAAAGCCATTTCAAAGGCATTTTGCGCATACATGAAATGAACACATTTTTCTCCAAAACTATAACACATGCAAGCTTGTCCTGTTTGGTGGAGATGATATTTAATAAAATAAGTAGAAATCCACTAAAAGTTTTGTTTGGTTATCTTGCAATCCCGAGATAATCGTCTCCATGCTCCAAATCCATTTTAAAGCCATTTTTAAGGCATTTCGCGCATACATGAAATGAACACATTTTTCTCCAAAACTATAACAGATGCAAGCTTGTCCTGTTTGGTGGAGATGATATTTAATAAAATAAGTAGAAATCCACTAAAAGTTTTGTTTGGTTATCTTGCAATCCCGAGATAATCGTCTCCATGCTCCAAATCCATTTTAAAGCCATTTTTAAGGCATTTCGCGCATACATGAAATGAACACATTTTTCTCCAAAACTATAACAGATGCAAGCTTGTCCTGTTTGGTGGAGATGATATTTAATAAAATAAGTAGAAATCCACTAAAAGTTTTGTTTGGTTATCTTGCAATCCCGAGATAATCGTCTCCATGCTCCAAATCCATTTTAAAGCCATTTTTAAGGCATTTCGCGCATACATGAAATGAACACATTTTTCTCCAAAACTATAACAGATGCAAGCTTGTCCTGTTTGGTGGAGATGATATTTAATAAAATAAGTAGAAATCCACTAAAAGTTTTGTTTGGTTATCTTGCAATCCCGAGATAATCGTCTCCATGCTCCAAATCCATTTTAAAGCCATTTTTAAGGCATTTCGCGCATACATGAAATGAACACATTTTTCTCCAAAACTATAACAGATGCAAGCTTGTCCTGTTTGGTGGAGATGATATTTAATAAAATAAGTAGAAATCCACTAAACGTTTTGTTTGGTTATCTTGCAATCCCGAGATAATCGTCTCCATGCTCCAAATCCATTTTAAAGCCATTTTAAGGCATTTCGCGCATACATGAAATGAACACATTTTTCTCCAAAACTATAACAGATGCAAGCTTGTCCTGTTTGGTGGAGATGATATTTAATAAAATAAGTAGAAATCCACTAAACGTTTTGTTTGGTTATCTTGCAATCCCGAGATAATCGTCTCCATGCTCCAAATCCATTTTAAAGCCATTTTTAAGGCATTTCGCGCATACATGAAATGAACACATTTTTCTCCAAAACTATAACAGATGCAAGCTTGTCCTGTTTGGTGGAGATAATATTTAATAAAATAAGTAGAAATCTACTAAAAGTTTCGTTTGTTTATATTGCCATCCTGAGATAATCGTCTCCATGCTCCAAATCCATTTTAAAGCCATTTCAAAGGCATTTTGCGCATACATGAAATGAACACATTTTTCTCCAAAACTATAACACATGCAAGCTTGTCCTGTTTGGTGGAGATGATATTTAATAAAATAAGTAGAAATCCACTAAAAGTTTTGTTTGGTTATCTTGCAATCCCGAGATAATCGTCTCCATGCTCCAAATCCATTTTAAAGCCATTTTTAAGGCATTTCGCGCATACATGAAATGAACACATTTTTCTCCAAAACTATAACAGATGCAAGCTTGTCCTGTTTGGTGGAGATGATATTTAATAAAATAAGTAGAAAACCACTAAAAGTTTTGTTTGGTTATCTTGCAATCCCGAGATAATCGTCTCCATGCTCCAAATCCATTTTAAAGCCATTTTTAAGGCATTTCGCGCATACATGAAATGAACACATTTTTCTCCAAAACTATAACAGATGCAAGCTTGTCCTGTTTGGTGGAGATAATATTTAATAAAATAAGTAGAAATCTACTAAAAGTTTCGTTTGTTTATATTGCCATCCTGAGATAATCGTCTCCATGCTCCAAATCCATTTTAAAGCCATTTCAAATTCATTTTGCGCATACATGAAATGAACACATTTTTCTCCAAAACTATAACAGATGCAAGCTTGTCCTGTTTGGTGGAGATGATATTTATTAAAATAAGTAGAAATCCACTAAAAGTTTTGTTTGGTTATCTTGCAATCCCGAGATAATCGTCTCCATGCTCCAAATCCATTTTAAAGCCATTTTTAAGGCATTTCGCGCATACATGAAATGAACACATTTTTCTCCAAAACTATAACAGATGCAAGCTTGTCCTGTTTGGTGGAGATGATATTTAATAAAATAAGTAGAAATCCACTAAAAGTTTTGTTTGGTTATCTTGCAATCCCGAGATAATCGTCTCCATGCTCCAAATCCATTTTAAAGCCATTTTTAAGGCATTTCGCGCATACATGAAATGAACACATTTTTCTCCAAAACTATAACAGATGCAAGCTTGTCCTGTTTGGTGGAGATGATATTTAATAAAATAAGTAGAAATCCACTAAAAGTTTTGTTTGGTTATATTGCAATCCCGAGATAATCGTCTCCATGCTCCAAATCCATTTTAAAGCCATTTTTAAGGCATTTCGCGCATACATGAAATGAACACATTTTTCTCCAAAACTATAACAGATGCAAGCTTGTCCTGTTTGGTGGAGATGATATTTAATAAAATAAGTAGAAATCCACTAAAAGTTTTGTTTGGTTATCTTGCAATCCCGAGATAATCGTCTCCATGCTCCAAATCCATTTTAAAGCCATTTTTAAGGCATTTCGCGCATACATGAAATGAACACATTTTTCTCCAAAACTATAACAGATGCAAGCTTGTCCTGTTTGGTGGAGATGATATTTAATAAAATAAGTAGAAATCCACTAAAAGTTTTGTTTGGTTATCTTGCAATCCCGAGATAATCGTCTCCATGCTCCAAATCCATTTTAAAGACATTTTTAAGGCATTTCGCGCATACATGAAATGAACACATTTTTCTCCAAAACTATAACAGATGCAAGCTTGTCCTGTTTGGTGGAGATGATATTTAATAAAATAAGTAGAAATCCACTAAAAGTTTTGTTTGGTTATCTTGCAATCCCGAGATAATCGTCTCCATGCTCCAAATCCATTTTAAAGCCATTTTTAAGGCATTTCGCGCATACATGAAATGAACACATTTTTCTCCAAAACTATAACAGATGCAAGCTTGTCCTGTTTGGTGGAGATGATATTTAATAAAATAAGTAGAAATCCACTAAAAGTTTTGTTTGGTTATCTTGCAATCCCGAGATAATCGTCTCCATGCTCCAAATCCATTTTAAAGCCATTTCAAAGGCATTTTGCGCATACATGAAATGAACACATTTTTCTCCAAAACTATAACACATGCAAGCTTGTCCTGTTTGGTGGAGATGATATTTAATAAAATAAGTAGAAATCCACTAAAAGTTTTGTTTGGTTATCTTGCAATCCCGAGATAATCGTCTCCATGCTCCAAATCCATTTTAAAGCCATTTTTAAGGCATTTCGCGCATACATGAAATGAACACATTTTTCTCCAAAACTATAACAGATGCAAGCTTGTCCTGTTTGGTGGAGATGATATTTAATAAAATAAGTAGAAATCCACTAAAAGTTTTGTTTGGTTATCTTGCAATCCCGAGATAATCGTCTCCATGCTCCAAATCCATTTTAAAGCCATTTTTAAGGCATTTCGCGCATACATGAAATGAACACATTTTTCTCCAAAACTATAACAGATGCAAGCTTGTCCTGTTTGGTGGAGATAATATTTAATAAAATAAGTAGAAATCTACTAAAAGTTTCGTTTGTTTATATTGCCATCCTGAGATAATCGTCTCCATGCTCCAAATCCATTTTAAAGCCATTTCAAAGGCATTTTGCGCATGCATGAAATGAACACATTTTTCTCCAAAACTATAACACATGCAAGCTTGTCCTGTTTGGTGGAGATGATATTTAATAAAATAAGTAGAAAACCACTAAAAGTTTTGTTTGGTTATCTTGCAATCCCGAGATAATCGTCTCCATGCTCCAAATCCATTTTAAAGCCATTTTTAAGGCATTTCGCGCATACATGAAATGAACACATTTTTCTCCAAAACTATAACAGATGCAAGCTTGTCCTGTTTGGTGGAGATGATATTTAATAAAATAAGTAGAAATCCACTATAAGTTTTGTTTGGTTATCTTGCAATCCCGAGATAATCGTCTCCATGCTCCAAATCCATTTTAAAGCCATTTCAAAGGCATTTTGCGCATACATGAAATGAACACATTTTTCTCCAAAACTATAACACATGCAAGCTTGTCCTGTTTGGTGGAGATGATATTTAATAAAATAAGTAGAAATCCACTAAAAGTTTTGTTTGGTTATCTTGCAATCCCGAGATAATCGTCTCCATGCTCCAAATCCATTTTAAAGCCATTTTTAAGGCATTTCGCGCATACATGAAATGAACACATTTTTCTCCAAAACTGTAACAGATCCAAGCTTGTCCTGTTTGGTGGAGATGATATTTAATAAAATAAGTAGAAATCCACTAAAAGTTTTGTTTGGTTATCTTGCAATCCCGAGATAATCGTCTCCATGCTCCAAATCCATTTTAAAGCCATTTTTAAGGCATTTCGCGCATACATGAAATGAACACATTTTTCTCCAAAACTATAACAGATGCAAGCTTGTCCTGTTTGGTGGAGATGATATTTAATAAAATAAGTAGAAATCCACTAAAAGTTTTGTTTGGTTATCTTGCAATCCCGAGATAATCGTCTCCATGCTCCAAATCCATTTTAAAGCCATTTTTAAGGCATTTCGCGCATACATGAAATGAACACATTTTTCTCCAAAACTATAACAGATGCAAGCTTGTCCTGTTTGGTGGAGATAATATTTAATAAAATAAGTAGAAATCTACTAAAAGTTTCGTTTGTTTATATTGTCATCCTGAGATAATCGTCTCCATGCTCCAAATCCATTTTAAAGCCATTTCAAAGGCATTTTGCGCATACATGAAATGAACACATTTTTCTCCAAAACTATAACAGATGCAAGCTTGTCCTGTTTGGTGGAGATGATATTTAATAAAATAAGTAGAAATCCACTAAAAGTTTTGTTTGGTTATCTTGCAATCCCGAGATAATCGTCTCCATGCTCCAAATCCATTTTAAAGCCATTTTTAAGGCATTTCGCGCATACATGAAATGAACACATTTTTCTCCAAAACTATAACAGATGCAAGCTTGTCCTGTTTGGTGGAGATGATATTTAATAAAATAAGTAGAAATCCACTAAACGTTTTGTTTGGTTATCTTGCAATCCCGAGATAATCGTCTCCATGCTCCAAATCCATTTTAAAGCCATTTTTAAGGCATTTCGCGCATACATGAAATGAACACATTTTTCTCCAAAACTATAACAGATGCAAGCTTGTCCTGTTTGGTGGAGATGATATTTAATAAAATAAGTAGAAATCCACTAAAAGTTTTGTTTGGTTATCTTGCAATCCCGAGATAATCGTCTCCATGCTCCAAATCCATTTTAAAGCCATTTTTAAGGCATTTCGCGCATACATGAAATGAACACATTTTTCTCCAAAACTATAACAGATGCAAGCTTGTCCTGTTTGGTGGAGATAATATTTAATAAAATAAGTAGAAATCTACTAAAAGTTTCGTTTGTTTATATTGCCATCCTGAGATAATCGTCTCCATGCTCCAAATCCATTTTAAAGCCATTTCAAAGGCATTTTGCGCATACATGAAATGAACACATTTTTCTCCAAAACTATAACACATGCAAGCTTGTCCTGTTTGGTGGAGATGATATTTAATAAAATAAGTAGAAATCCACTAAACGTTTTGTTTGGTTATCTTGCAATCCCGAGATAATCGTCTCCATGCTCCAAATCCATTTTAAAGCCATTTTTAAGGCATTTCGCGCATACATGAAATGAACACATTTTTCTCCAAAACTATAACAGATGCAAGCTTGTCCTGTTTGGTGGAGATGATATTTAATAAAATAAGTAGAAATACACTAAAAGTTTTGTTTGGTTATCTTGCAATCCCGAGATAATCGTCTCCATGCTCCAAATCCATTTTAAAGCCATTTTTAAGGCATTTCGCGCATACATGAAATGAACACATTTTTCTCCAAAACTATAACAGATGCAAGCTTGTCCTGTTTGGTGGAGATAATATTTAATAAAATAAGTAGAAATCTACTAAAAGTTTCGTTTGTTTATATTGCCATCCTGAGATAATCGTCTCCATGCTCCAAATCCATTTTAAAGCCATTTCAAAGGCATTTTGCGCATACATGAAATGAACACATTTTTCTCCAAAACTATAACAGATGCAAGCTTGTCCTGTTTGGTGGAGATGATATTTATTAAAATAAGTAGAAATCCACTAAAAGTTTTGTTTGGTTATCTTGCAATCCCGAGATAATCGTCTCCATGCTCCAAATCCATTTTAAAGCCATTTTTAAGGCATTTCGCGCATACATGAAATGAACACATTTTTCTCCAAAACTATAACAGATGCAAGCTTGTCCTGTTTGGTGGAGATGATATTTAATAAAATAAGTAGAAATCCACTAAAAGTTTTGTTTGGTTATCTTGCAATCCCGAGATAATCGTCTCCATGCTCCAAATCCATTTTAAAGCCATTTTTAAGGCATTTCGCGCATACATGAAATGAACACATTTTTCTCCAAAACTATAACAGATGCAAGCTTGTCCTGTTTGGTGGAGATGATATTTAATAAAATAAGTAGAAATCCACTAAAAGTTTTGTTTGGTTATATTGCAATCCCGAGATAATCGTCTCCATGCTCCAAATCCATTTTAAAGCCATTTTTAAGGCATTTCGCGCATACATGAAATGAACACATTTTTCTCCAAAACTATAACAGATGCAAGCTTGTCCTGTTTGGTGGAGATGATATTTAATAAAATAAGTAGAAATCCACTAAAAGTTTTGTTTGGTTATCTTGCAATCCCGAGATAATCGTCTCCATGCTCCAAATCCATTTTAAAGCCATTTTTAAGGCATTTCGCGCACACATGAAATGAACACATTTTTCTCCAAAACTATAACAGATGCAAGCTTGTCCTGTTTGGTGGAGATGATATTTAATAAAATAAGTAGAAATCCACTAAAAGTTTTGTTTGGTTATCTTGCAATCCCGAGATAATCGTCTCCATACTCCAAATCCATTTTAAAGCCATTTTTAAGGCATTTCGCGCATACATGAAATGAACACATTTTTCTCCAAAACTATAACAGATGCAAGCTTGTCCTGTTTGGTGGAGATGATATTTAATAAAATAAGTAGAAATCCACTAAAAGTTTTGTTTGGTTATCTTGCAATCCCGAGATAATCGTCTCCATGCTCCAAATCCATTTTAAAGCCATTTTTAAGGCATTTCGCGCATACATGAAATGAACACATTTTTCTCCAAAACTATAACACATGCAAGCTTGTCCTGTTTGGTGGAGATGATATTTAATAAAATAAGTAGAAATCCACTAAAAGTTTTGTTTGGTTATCTTGCAATCCCGAGATAATCGTCTCCATGCTCCAAATCCATTTTAAAGCCATTTCAAAGGCATTTTGCGCATACATGAAATGAACACATTTTTCTCCAAAACTATAACACATGCAAGCTTGTCCTGTTTGGTGGAGATGATATTTAATAAAATAAGTAGAAATCCACTAAAAGTTTTGTTTGGTTATCTTGCAATCCCGAGATAATCGTCTCCATGCTCCAAATCCATTTTAAAGCCATTTTTAAGGCATTTCGCGCATACATGAAATGAACACATTTTTCTCCAAAACTATAACAGATGCAAGCTTGTCCTGTTTGGTGGAGATGATATTTAATAAAATAAGTAGAAATCCACTAAAAGTTTTGTTTGGTTATCTTGCAATCCCGAGATAATCGTCTCCATGCTCCAAATCCATTTTAAAGCCATTTTTAAAGCATTTTGCGCATTCATGAAATGAACACATTTTTCTCCAAAACTATAACAGATGCAAGCTTGTCCTGTTTGGTGGAGATGATATTTAATAAAATAAGTAGAAATCCACTAAAAGTTTTGTTTGGTTATCTTGCAATCCCGAGATAATCGTCTCCATGCTCCAAATCCATTTTAAAGCCATTTCAAAGGCATTTTGCGCATACATGAAATGAACACATTTTTCTCCAAAACTATAACAGATGCAAGCTTGTCCTGTTTGGTGGAGATAATATTTAATAAAATAAGTAGAAATCTACTAAAAGTTTCGTTTGTTTATATTGCCATCCTGAGATAATCGTCTCCATGCTCCAAATCCATTTTAAAGCCATTTCAAAGGCATTTTGCGCATACATGAAATGAACACATTTTTCTCCAAAACTATAACACATGCAAGCTTGTCCTGTTTGGTGGAGATGATATTTAATAAAATAAGTAGAAATCCACTAAAAGTTTTGTTTGGTTATCTTGCAATTCCGAGATAATCGTCTCCATGCTCCAAATCCATTTTAAAGCCATTTTTAAGGCATTTCGCGCATACATGAAATGAACACATTTTTCTCCAAAACTATAACAGATGCAAGCTTGTCCTGTTTGGTGGAGATGATATTTAATAAAATAAGTAGAAATCCACTAAAAGTTTTGTTTGGTTATCTTGCAATCCCGAGATAATCGTCTCCATGCTCCAAATCCATTTTAAAGCCATTTTTAAGGCATTTCGCGCATACATGAAATGAACACATTTTTCTCCAAAACTATAACAGATGCAAGCTTGTCCTGTTTGGTGGAGATAATATTTAATAAAATAAGTAGAAATCTACTAAAAGTTTCGTTTGTTTATATTGCCATCCTGAGATAATCGTCTCCATGCTCCAAATCCATTTTAAAGCCATTTCAAAGGCATTTTGCGCATACATGAAATGAACACATTTTTCTCCAAAACTATAACAGATGCAAGCTTGTCCTGTTTGGTGGAGATGATATTTATTAAAATAAGTAGAAATCCACTAAAAGTTTTGTTTGGTTATCTTGCAATCCCGAGATAATCGTCTCCATGCTCCAAATCCATTTTAAAGCCATTTTTAAGGCATTTCGCGCATACATGAAATGAACACATTTTTCTCCAAAACTATAACAGATGCAAGCTTGTCCTGTTTGGTGGAGATGATATTTAATAAAATAAGTAGAAATCCACTAAAAGTTTTGTTTGGTTATCTTGCAATCCCGAGATAATCGTCTCCATGTTCCAAATCCATTTTAAAGCCATTTTTAAGGCATTTCGCGCATACATGAAATGAACACATTTTTCTCCAAAACTATAACAGATGCAAGCTTGTCCTGTTTGGTGGAGATGATATTTAATAAAATAAGTAGAAATCCACTAAAAGTTTTGTTTGGTTATATTGCAATCCCGAGATAATCGTCTCCATGCTCCAAATCCATTTTAAAGCCATTTTTAAGGCATTTCGCGCATACATGAAATGAACACATTTTTCTCCAAAACTATAACAGAAGCTTGTCCTGTTTGGTGGAGATGATATTTAATAAAATAAGTAGAAATCCACTAAAAGTTTTGTTTGGTTATCTTGCAATCCCGAGATAATCGTCTCCATGCTCCAAATCCATTTTAAAGCCATTTCAAAGGCATTTTGCGCATACATGAAATGAACACATTTTTCTCCAAAACTATAACACATGCAAGCTTGTCCTGTTTGGTGGAGATGATATTTAATAAAATAAGTAGAAATCCACTAAAAGTTTTGTTTGGTTATCTTGCAATCCCGAGATAATCGTCTCCATGCTCCAAATCCATTTTAAAGCCATTTTTAAGGCATTTCGCGCATACATGAAATGAACACATTTTTCTCCAAAACTATAACAGATGCAAGCTTGTCCTGTTTGGTGGAGATGATATTTAATAAAATAAGTAGAAATCCACTAAAAGTTTTGTTTGGTTATCTTGCAATCCCGAGATAATCGTCTCCATGCTCCAAATCCATTTTAAAGCCATTTTAAGGCATTTCGCGCATACATGAAATGAACACATTTTTCTCCAAAACTATAACAGATGCAAGCTTGTCCTGTTTGGTGGAGATGATATTTAATAAAATAAGTAAAAATCCACTAAAAGTTTTGTTTGGTTATCTTGCAATCCCGAGATAATCGTCTCCATGCTCCAAATCCATTTTAAAGCCATTTTTAAAGCATTTCGCGCATACATGAAATGAACACATTTTTCTCCAAAACTATAACAGATGCAAGCTTGTCCTGTTTGGTGGAGATGATATTTAATAAAATAAGTAGAAATCCACTAAAAGTTTTGTTTGGTTATCTTGCAATCCCGAGATAATCGTCTCCATGCTCCAAATCCATTTTAAAGCCATTTCAAAGGCATTTTGCGCATACATGAAATGAACACATTTTTCTCCAAAACTATAACAGATGCAAGCTTGTCCTGTTTGGTGGAGATAATATTTAATAAAATAAGTAGAAATCTACTAAAAGTTTCGTTTGTTTATATTGCCATCCTGAGATAATCGTCTCCATGCTCCAAATCCATTTTAAAGCCATTTCAAAGGCATTTTGCGCATACATGAAATGAACACATTTTTCTCCAAAACTATAACACATGCAAGCTTGTCCTGTTTGGTGGAGATGATATTTAATAAAATAAGTAGAAATCCACTAAAAGTTTTGTTTGGTTATCTTGCAATTCCGAGATAATCGTCTCCATGCTCCAAATCCATTTTAAAGCCATTTTTAAGGCATTTCGCGCATACATTAAATGAACACATTTTTCTCCAAAACTATAACAGATGCAAGCTTGTCCTGTTTGGTGGAGATGATATTTAATAAAATAAGTAGAAATCCACTAAAAGTTTTGTTTGGTTATCTTGCAATCCCGAGATAATCGTCTCCATGCTCCAAATCCATTTTAAAGCCATTTCAAAGGCATTTTGCGCATACATGAAATGAACACATTTTTCTCCAAAACTATAACAGATGCAAGCTTGTCCTGTTTGGTGGAGATAATATTTAATAAAATAAGTAGAAATCTACTAAAAGTTTCGTTTGTTTATATTGCCATCCTGAGATAATCGTCTCCATGCTCCAAATCCATTTTAAAGCCATTTCAAAGGCATTTTGCGCATACATGAAATGAACACATTTTTCTCCAAAACTATAACAGATGCAAGCTTGTCCTGTTTGGTGGAGATGATATTTATTAAAATAAGTAGAAATCCACTAAAAGTTTTGTTTGGTTATCTTGCAATCCCGAGATAATCGTCTCCATGCTCCAAATCCATTTTAAAGCCATTTTTAAGGCATTTCGCGCATACATGAAATGAACACATTTTTCTCCAAAACTATAACAGATGCAAGCTTGTCCTGTTTGGTGGAGATGATATTTAATAAAATAAGTAGAAATCCACTAAAACTTTTGTTTGGTTATCTTGCAATCCCGAGATAATCGTCTCCATGCTCCAAATCCATTTTAAAGCCATTTTTAAGGCATTTCGCGCATACATGAAATGAACACATTTTTCTCCAAAACTATAACAGATGCAAGCTTGTCCTGTTTGGTGGAGATGATATTTAATAAAATAAGTAGAAATCCACTAAAAGTTTTGTTTGGTTATATTGCAATCCCGAGATAATCGTCTCCATGCTCCAAATCCATTTTAAAGCCATTTTTAAGGCATTTCGCGCATACATGAAATGAACACATTTTTCTCCAAAACTATAACAGAAGCTTGTCCTGTTTGGTGGAGATGATATTTAATAAAATAAGTAGAAATCCACTAAAAGTTTTGTTTGGTTATCTTGCAATCCCGAGATAATCGTCTCCATGCTCCAAATCCATTTTAAAGCCATTTTTAAGGCATTTCGCGCATACATGAAATGAACACATTTTTCTCCAAAACTATAACAGATGCAAGCTTGTCCTGTTTGGTGGAGATGATATTTAATAAAATAAGTAGAAATCCACTAAAAGTTTTGTTTGGTTATCTTGCAATCCCGAGATAATCGTCTCCATGCTCCAAATCCATTTTAAAGCCATTTTTAAGGCATTTCGCGCATACATGAAATGAACACATTTTTCTCCAAAACTATAACAGATGCAAGCTTGTCCTGTTTGGTGGAGATGATTATTTAATAAAATAAGTAGAAATCCACTAAAAGTTTTGTTTGGTTATCTTGCAATCCCGAGATAATCGTCTCCATGCTCCAAATCCATTTTAAAGCCATTTTTAAGGCATTTCGCGCATACATGAAATGAACACATTTTTCTCCAAAACTATAACAGATGCAAGCTTGTCCTCTTTGGTGGATATAATATTTAATAAAATAAGTAGAAATCTACTAAAAGTTTCGTTTGTTTATATTGCCATCCTGAGATAATCGTCTCCATGCTCCAAATCCATTTTAAAGCCATTTCAAAGGCATTTTGCGCATACATGAAATGAACACATTTTTCTCCAAAACTATAACACATGCAAGCTTGTCCTGTTTGGTGGAGATGATATTTAATAAAATAAGTAGAAATCCACTAAAAGTTTTGTTTGGTTATCTTGCAATCCCGAGATAATCGTCTCCATGCTCCAAATCCATTTTAAAGCCATTTTTAAGGCATTTCGCGCATACATGAAATGAACACATTTTTCTCCAAAACTATAACAGATGCAAGCTTGTCCTGTTTGGTGGAGATGATATTTAATAAAATAAGTAGAAATCCACTAAAAGTTTTGTTTGGTTATCTTGCAATCCCGAGATAATCGTCTCCATGCTCCAAATCCATTTTAAAGCCATTTTTAAGGCATTTCGCGCATACATGAAATGAACACATTTTTCTCCAAAACTATAACAGATGCAAGCTTGTCCTGTTTGGTGGAGATGATATTTAATAAAATAAGTAGAAATCCACTAAAAGTTTTGTTTGGTTATCTTGCAATCCCGAGATAATCGTCTCCATGCTCCAAATCCATTTTAAAGCCATTTTTAAAGCATTTCGCGCATACATGAAATGAACACATTTTTCTCCAAAACTATAACAGATGCAAGCTTGTCCTGTTTGGTGGAGATGATATTTAATAAAATAAGTAGAAATCCACTAAAAGTTTTGTTTGGTTATCTTGCAATCCGGAGATAATCGTCTCCATGCTCCAAATCCATTTTAAAGCCATTTCAAAGGCATTTTGCGCATACATGAAATGAACACATTTTTCTCCAAAACTATAACACATGCAAGCTTGTCCTGTTTGGTGGAGATGATATTTAATAAAATAAGTAGAAATCCACTAAAAGTTTTGTTTGGTTATCTTGCAATCCCGAGATAATCGTCTCCATGCTCCAAATCCATTTTAAAGCCATTTTTAAGGCATTTCGCGCATACATGAAATGAACACATTTTTCTCCAAAACTATAACAGATGCAAGCTTGTCCTGTTTGGTGGAGATAATATTTAATAAAATAAGTAGAAATCCACTAAAAGGTTTGTTTGGTTATCTTGCAATCCCGAGATAATCGTCTCCATGCTCCAAATCCATTTTAAAGCCATTTTTAAGGCATTTCGCGCATACATGAAATGAACACATTTTTCTCCAAAACTATAACAGACGCAAGCTTGTCCTGTTTGGTGGAGATGATATTTAATAAAATAAGTAGAAATCCACTAAAAGTTTTGTTTGGTTATCTTGCAATCCCGAGATAATCGTCTCCATGCTCCAAATCCATTTTAAAGCCATTTTTAAGGCATTTCGCGCATACATGAAATGAACACATTTTTCTCCAAAACTATAACAGATGCAAGCTTGTCCTGTTTGGTGGAGATGATATTTAATAAAATAAGTAGAAATCCACTAAAAGTTTTGTTTGGTTATCTTGCAATCCCGAGATAATCGTCTCCATGCTCCAAATCCATTTTAAAGCCATTTTTAAGGCATTTCGCGCATACATGAAATGAACACATTTTTCTCCAAAACTATAACAGATGCAAGCTTGTCCTGTTTGGTGGAGATGATATTTAATAAAATAAGTAGAAATCCACTAAAAGTTTTGTTTGGTTATATTGCAATCCCGAGATAATCGTCTCCATGCTCCAAATCCATTTTAAAGCCATTTTTAAGGCATTTCGCGCATACATGAAATGAACACATTTTTCTCCAAAACTATAACAGATGCAAGCTTGTCCTGTTTCTTGGAGATGATATTTAATAAAATAAGTAGAAATCCACTAAAAGTTTTGTTTGGTTATCTTGCAATCCCGAGATAATCGTCTCCATGCTCCAAATCCATTTTAAAGCCATTTTTAAGGCATTTCGCGCATACATGAAATGAACACATTTTTCTCCAAAACTATAACAGATGCAAGCTTGTCCTGTTTGGTGGAGATAATATTTAATAAAATAAGTAGAAATCTACTAAAAGTTTCGTTTGTTTATATTGCCATCCTGAGATAATCGTCTCCATGCTCCAAATCCATTTTAAAGCCATTTCAAAGGCATTTTGCGCATACATGAAATGAACACATTTTTCTCCAAAACTATAACACATGCAAGCTTGTCCTGTTTGGTGGAGATGATATTTAATAAAATAAGTAGAAATCCACTAAAAGTTTTGTTTGGTTATCTTGCAATCCCGAGATAATCGTCTCCATGCTCCAAATCCATTTTAAAGCCATTTTTAAGGCATTTCGCGCATACATGAAATGAACACATTTTTCTCCAAAACTATAACAGATGCAAGCTTGTCCTGTTTGGTGGAGATGATATTTAATAAAATAAGTAGAAATCCACTAAAAGTTTTGTTTGGTTATCTTGCAATCCCGAGATAATCGTCTCCATGCTCCAAATCCATTTTAAAGCCATTTTTAAGGCATTTCGCGCATACATGAAATGAACACATTTTTCTCTAAAACTATAACAGATGCAAGCTTGTCCTGTTTGGTGGAGATGATATTTAAGAAAATAAGTAGAAATCCACTAAAAGTTTTGTTTGGTTATCTTGCAATCCCGAGATAATCGTCTCCATGCTCCAAATCCATTTTAAAGCCATTTTTAAGGCATTTCGCGCATACATGAAATGAACACATTTTTCTCCAAAACTATAACAGATGCAAGCTTGTCCTGTTTGGTGGAGATAATATTTAATAAAATAAGTAGAAATCTACTAAAAGTTTCGTTTGTTTATATTGCCATCCTGAGATAATCGTCTCCATGCTCCAAATCCATTTTAAAGCCATTTCAAAGGCATTTTGCGCATACATGAAATGAACACATTTTTCTCCAAAACTATAACACATGCAAGCTTGTCCTGTTTGGTGGAGATGATATTTAATAAAATAAGTAGAAATCCACTAAAAGTTTTGTTTGGTTATCTTGCAATCCCGAGATAATCGTCTCCATGCTCCAAATCCATTTTAAAGCCATTTTTAAGGCATTTCGCGCATACATGAAATGAACACATTTTTCTCCAAAACTATAACAGATGCAAGCTTGTCCTGTTTGGTGGAGATGATATTTAATAAAATAAGTAGAAATCCACTAAAAGTTTTGTTTGGTTATCTTGCAATCCCGAGATAATCGTCTCCATGCTCCAAATCCATTTTAAAGCCATTTTTAAGGCATTTCGCGCATACATGAAATGAACACATTTTTCTCCAAAACTATAACAGATGCAAGCTTGTCCTGTTTGGTGGAGATGATATTTAATAAAATAAGTAGAAATCCACTAAAAGTTTTGTTTGGTTATCTTGCAATCCCGAGATAATCGTCTCCATGCTCCAAATCCATTTTAAAGCCATTTTTAAGGCATTTCGCGCATACATGAAATGAACACATTTTTCTCCAAAACTATAACAGACGCAAGCTTGTCCTGTTTGGTGGAGATGATATTTAATAAAATAAGTAGAAATCCACTAAAAGTTTTGTTTGGTTATCTTGCAATCCCGAGATAATCGTCTCCATGCTCCAAATCCATTTTAAAGCCATTTTTAAGGCATTTCGCGCATACATGAAATGAACACATTTTTCTCCAAAACTATAACAGAAGCTTGTCCTGTTTGGTGGAGATGATATTTAATAAAATAAGTAGAAATCCACTAAAAGTTTTGTTTGGTTATCTTGCAATCCCGAGATAATCGTCTCCATGCTCCAAATCCATTTTAAAGCCATTTTTAAGGCATTTCGCGCATACATGAAATGAACACATTTTTCTCCAAAACTATAACAGATGCAAGCTTGTCCTGTTTGGTGGAGATGATATTTAATAAAATAAGTAGAAATCCACTAAAAGTTTTGTTTGGTTATCTTGCAATCCCGAGATAATCGTCTCCATGCTCCAAATCCATTTTAAAGCCATTTTTAAGGCATTTCGCGCATACATGAAATGAACACATTTTTCTCCAAAACTATAACAGATGCAAGCTTGTCCTGTTTGGTGGAGATGATTATTTAATAAAATAAGTAGAAATCCACTAAAAGTTTTGTTTGGTTATCTTGCAATCCCGAGATAATCGTCTCCATGCTCCAAATCCATTTTAAAGCCATTTTTAAGGCATTTCGCGCATACATGAAATGAACACATTTTTCTCCAAAACTATAACAGATGCAAGCTTGTCCTCTTTGGTGGATATAATATTTAATAAAATAAGTAGAAATCTACTAAAAGTTTCGTTTGTTTATATTGCCATCCTGAGATAATCGTCTCCATGCTCCAAATCCATTTTAAAGCCATTTCAAAGGCATTTTGCGCATACATGAAATGAACACATTTTTCTCCAAAACTATAACACATGCAAGCTTGTCCTGTTTGGTGGAGATGATATTTAATAAAATAAGTAGAAATCCACTAAAAGTTTTGTTTGGTTATCTTGCAATCCCGAGATAATCGTCTCCATGCTCCAAATCCATTTTAAAGCCATTTTTAAGGCATTTCGCGCATACATGAAATGAACACATTTTTCTCCAAAACTATAACAGATGCAAGCTTGTCCTGTTTGGTGGAGATGATATTTAATAAAATAAGTAGAAATCCACTAAAAGTTTTGTTTGGTTATCTTGCAATCCCGAGATAATCGTCTCCATGCTCCAAATCCATTTTAAAGCCATTTTTAAGGCATTTCGCGCATACATGAAATGAACACATTTTTCTCCAAAACTATAACAGATGCAAGCTTGTCCTGTTTGGTGGAGATGATATTTAATAAAATAAGTAGAAATCCACTAAAAGTTTTGTTTGGTTATCTTGCAATCCCGAGATAATCGTCTCCATGCTCCAAATCCATTTTAAAGCCATTTTTAAAGCATTTCGCGCATACATGAAATGAACACATTTTTCTCCAAAACTATAACAGATGCAAGCTTGTCCTGTTTGGTGGAGATGATATTTAATAAAATAAGTAGAAATCCACTAAAAGTTTTGTTTGGTTATCTTGCAATCCGGAGATAATCGTCTCCATGCTCCAAATCCATTTTAAAGCCATTTCAAAGGCATTTTGCGCATACATGAAATGAACACATTTTTCTCCAAAACTATAACACATGCAAGCTTGTCCTGTTTGGTGGAGATGATATTTAATAAAATAAGTAGAAATCCACTAAAAGTTTTGTTTGGTTATCTTGCAATCCCGAGATAATCGTCTCCATGCTCCAAATCCATTTTAAAGCCATTTTTAAGGCATTTCGCGCATACATGAAATGAACACATTTTTCTCCAAAACTATAACAGATGCAAGCTTGTCCTGTTTGGTGGAGATGATATTTAATAAAATAAGTAGAAATCCACTAAAAGGTTTGTTTGGTTATCTTGCAATCCCGAGATAATCGTCTCCATGCTCCAAATCCATTTTAAAGCCATTTTTAAGGCATTTCGCGCATACATGAAATGAACACATTTTTCTCCAAAACTATAACAGACGCAAGCTTGTCCTGTTTGGTGGAGATGATATTTAATAAAATAAGTAGAAATCCACTAAAAGTTTTGTTTGGTTATCTTGCAATCCCGAGATAATCGTCTCCATGCTCCAAATCCATTTTAAAGCCATTTTTAAGGCATTTCGCGCATACATGAAATGAACACATTTTTCTCCAAAACTATAACAGATGCAAGCTTGTCCTGTTTGGTGGAGATGATATTTAATAAAATAAGTAGAAATCCACTAAAAGTTTTGTTTGGTTATCTTGCAATCCCGAGATAATCGTCTCCATGCTCCAAATCCATTTTAAAGCCATTTTTAAGGCATTTCGCGCATACATGAAATGAACACATTTTTCTCCAAAACTATAACAGATGCAAGCTTGTCCTGTTTGGTGGAGATGATATTTAATAAAATAAGTAGAAATCCACTAAAAGTTTTGTTTGGTTATATTGCAATCCCGAGATAATCGTCTCCATGCTCCAAATCCATTTTAAAGCCATTTTTAAGGCATTTCGCGCATACATGAAATGAACACATTTTTCTCCAAAACTATAACAGATGCAAGCTTGTCCTGTTTCTTGGAGATGATATTTAATAAAATAAGTAGAAATCCACTAAAAGTTTTGTTTGGTTATCTTGCAATCCCGAGATAATCGTCTCCATGCTCCAAATCCATTTTAAAGCCATTTTTAAGGCATTTCGCGCATACATGAAATGAACACATTTTTCTCCAAAACTATAACAGATGCAAGCTTGTCCTGTTTGGTGGAGATAATATTTAATAAAATAAGTAGAAATCTACTAAAAGTTTCGTTTGTTTATATTGCCATCCTGAGATAATCGTCTCCATGCTCCAAATCCATTTTAAAGCCATTTCAAAGGCATTTTGCGCATACATGAAATGAACACATTTTTCTCCAAAACTATAACACATGCAAGCTTGTCCTGTTTGGTGGAGATGATATTTAATAAAATAAGTAGAAATCCACTAAAAGTTTTGTTTGGTTATCTTGCAATCCCGAGATAATCGTCTCCATGCTCCAAATCCATTTTAAAGCCATTTTTAAGGCATTTCGCGCATACATGAAATGAACACATTTTTCTCCAAAACTATAACAGATGCAAGCTTGTCCTGTTCGGTGGAGATGATATTTAATAAAATAAGTAGAAATCCACTAAAAGTTTTGTTTGGTTATCTTGCAATCCCGAGATAATCGTCTCCATGCTCCAAATCCATTTTAAAGCCATTTTTAAGGCATTTCGCGCATACATGAAATGAACACATTTTTCTCTAAAACTATAACAGATGCAAGCTTGTCCTGTTTGGTGGAGATGATATTTAATAAAATAAGTAGAAATCCACTAAAAGTTTTGTTTGGTTATCTTGCAATCCCGAGATAATCGTCTCCATGCTCCAAATCCATTTTAAAGCCATTTTTAAGGCATTTCGCGCATACATGAAATGAACACATTTTTCTCCAAAACTATAACAGATGCAAGCTTGTCCTGTTTGGTGGAGATAATATTTAATAAAATAAGTAGAAATCTACTAAAAGTTTCGTTTGTTTATATTGCCATCCTGAGATAATCGTCTCCATGCTCCAAATCCATTTTAAAGCCATTTCAAAGGCATTTTGCGCATACATGAAATGAACACATTTTTCTCCAAAACTATAACACATGCAAGCTTGTCCTGTTTGGTGGAGATGATATTTAATAAAATAAGTAGAAATCCACTAAAAGTTTTGTTTGGTTATCTTGCAATCCCGAGATAATCGTCTCCATGCTCCAAATCCATTTTAAAGCCATTTTTAAGGCATTTCGCGCATACATGAAATGAACACATTTTTCTCCAAAACTATAACAGATGCAAGCTTGTCCTGTTTGGTGGAGATGATATTTAATAAAATAAGTAGAAATCCACTAAAAGTTTTGTTTGGTTATCTTGCAATCCCGAGATAATCGTCTCCATGCTCCAAATCCATTTTAAAGCCATTTTTAAGGCATTTCGCGCATACATGAAATGAACACATTTTTCTCCAAAACTATAACAGATGCAAGCTTGTCCTGTTTGGTGGAGATGATATTTAATAAAATAAGTAGAAATCCACTAAAAGTTTTGTTTGGTTATCTTGCAATCCCGAGATAATCGTCTCCATGCTCCAAATCCATTTTAAAGCCATTTTTAAGGCATTTCGCGCATACATGAAATGAACACATTTTTCTCCAAAACTATAACAGACGCAAGCTTGTCCTGTTTGGTGGAGATGATATTTAATAAAATAAGTAGAAATCCACTAAAAGTTTTGTTTGGTTATCTTGCAATCCCGAGATAATCGTCTCCATGCTCCAAATCCATTTTAAAGCCATTTTTAAGGCATTTCGCGCATACATGAAATGAACACATTTTTCTCCAAAACTATAACACATGCAAGCTTGTCCTGTTTGGTGGAGATGATATTTAATAAAATAAGTAGAAATCCACTAAAAGTTTTGTTTGGTTATCTTGCAATCCCGAGATAATCGTCTCCATGCTCCAAATCCATTTTAAAGCCATTTTTAAGGCATTTCGCGCATACATGAAATGAACACATTTTTCTCCAAAACTATAACAGATGCAAGCTTGTCCTGTTTGGTGGAGATGATATTTAATAAAATAAGTAGAAATCCACTAAAAGTTTTGTTTGGTTATCTTGCAATCCCGAGATAATCGTCTCCATGCTCCAAATCCATTTTAAAGCCATTTTTAAGGCATTTCGCGCATACATGAAATGAACACATTTTTCTCCAAAACTATAACAGATGCAAGCTTGTCCTGTTTGGTGGAGATGATATTTAATAAAATAAGTAGAAATCCACTAAAAGTTTTGTTTGGTTATCTTGCAATCCCGAGATAATCGTCTCCATGCTCCAAATCCATTTTAAAGCCATTTTTAAAGCATTTCGCGCATACATGAAATGAACACATTTTTCTCCAAAACTATAACAGATGCAAGCTTGTCCTGTTTGGTGGAGATGATATTTAATAAAATAAGTAGAAATCCACTAAAAGTTTTGTTTGGTTATCTTGCAATCCCGAGATAATCGTCTCCATGCTCCAAATCCATTTTAAAGCCATTTCAAAGGCATTTTGCGCATACATGAAATGAACACATTTTTCTCCAAAACTATAACACATGCAAGCTTGTCCTGTTTGGTGGAGATGATATTTAATAAAATAAGTAGAAATCCACTAAAAGTTTTGTTTGGTTATCTTGCAATCCCGAGATAATCGTCTCCATGCTCCAAATCCATTTTAAAGCCATTTTTAAGGCATTTCGCGCATACATGAAATGAACACATTTTTCTCCAAAACTATAACAGATGCAAGCTTGTCCTGTTTGGTGGAGATGATATTTAATAAAATAAGTAGAAATCCACTAAAAGTTTTGTTTGGTTATCTTGCAATCCCGAGATAATCGTCTCCATGCTCCAAATCCATTTTAAAGCCATTTTTAAGGCATTTCGCGCATACATGAAATGAACACATTTTTCTCCAAAACTATAACAGATGCAAGCTTGTCCTGTTTGGTGGAGATAATATTTAATAAAATAAGTAGAAATCTACTAAAAGTTTCGTTTGTTTATATTGCCATCCTGAGATAATCGTCTCCATGCTCCAAATCCATTTTAAAGCCATTTCAAAGGCATTTTGCGCATACATGAAATGAACACATTTTTCTCCAAAACTATAACACATGCAAGCTTGTCCTGTTTGGTGGAGATGATATTTAATAAAATAAGTAGAAATCCACTAAAAGTTTTGTTTGGTTATCTTGCAATCCCGAGATAATCGTCTCCATGCTCCAAATCCATTTTAAAGCCATTTTTAAGGCATTTCGCGCATACATGAAATGAACACATTTTTCTCCAAAACTATAACAGATGCAAGCTTGTCCTGTTTGGTGGAGATAATATTTAATAAAATAAGTAGAAATCTACTAAAAGTTTCGTTTGTTTATATTGCCATCCTGAGATAATCGTCTCCATGCTCCAAATCCATTTTAAAGCCATTTCAAAGGCATTTTGCGCATACATGAAATGAACACATTTTTCTCCAAAACTATAACACATGCAAGCTTGTCCTGTTTGGTGGAGATGATATTTAATAAAATAAGTAGAAATCCACTAAAAGTTTTGTTTGGTTATCTTGCAATCCCGAGATAATCGTCTCCATGCTCCAAATCCATTTTAAAGCCATTTTTAAGGCATTTCGCGCATACATGAAATGAACACATTTTTCTCCAAAACTATAACAGATGCAAGCTTGTCCTGTTTGGTGGAGATGATATTTAATAAAATAAGTAGAAATCCACTAAAAGTTTTGTTTGGTTATCTTGCAATCCCGAGATAATCGTCTCCATGCTCCAAATCCATTTTAAAGCCATTTTTAAGGCATTTCGCGCATACATGAAATGAACACATTTTTCTCCAAAACTATAACAGATGCAAGCTTGTCCTGTTTGGTGGAGATAATATTTAATAAAATAAGTAGAAATCTACTAAAAGTTTCGTTTGTTTATATTGCCATCCTGAGATAATCGTCTCCATGCTCCAAATCCATTTTAAAGCCATTTCAAAGGCATTTTGCGCATACATGAAATGAACACATTTTTCTCCAAAACTATAACACATGCAAGCTTGTCCTGTTTGGTGGAGATGATATTTAATAAAATAAGTAGAAATCCACTAAAAGTTTTGTTTGGTTATCTTGCAATCCCGAGATAATCGTCTCCATGCTCCAAATCCATTTTAAAGCCATTTTTAAGGCATTTCGCGCATACATGAAATGAACACATTTTTCTCCAAAACTATAACAGATGCAAGCTTGTCCTGTTTGGTGGAGATGATATTTAATAAAATAAGTAGAAATCCACTAAAAGTTTTGTTTGGTTATCTTGCAATCCCGAGATAATCGTCTCCATGCTCCAAATCCATTTTAAAGCCATTTTTAAGGCATTTCGCGCATACATGAAATGAACACATTTTTCTCCAAAACTATAACAGACGCAAGCTTGTCCTGTTTGGTGGAGATGATATTTAATAAAATAAGTAGAAATCCACTAAAAGTTTTGTTTGGTTATCTTGCAATCCCGAGATAATCGTCTCCATGCTCCAAATCCATTTTAAAGCCATTTTTAAGGCATTTCGCGCATACATGAAATGAACACATTTTTCTCCAAAACTATAACAGAAGCTTGTCCTGTTTGGTGGAGATGATATTTAATAAAATAAGTAGAAATCCACTAAAAGTTTTGTTTGGTTATCTTGCAATCCCGAGATAATCGTCTCCATGCTCCAAATCCATTTTAAAGCCATTTTTAAGGCATTTCGCGCATACATGAAATGAACACATTTTTCTCCAAAACTATAACAGATGCAAGCTTGTCCTGTTTGGTGGAGATGATATTTAATAAAATAAGTAGAAATCCACTAAAAGTTTTGTTTGGTTATCTTGCAATCCCGAGATAATCGTCTCCATGCTCCAAATCCATTTTAAAGCCATTTTTAAGGCATTTCGCGCATACATGAAATGAACACATTTTTCTCCAAAACTATAACAGATGCAAGCTTGTCCTGTTTGGTGGAGATGATTATTTAATAAAATAAGTAGAAATCCACTAAAAGTTTTGTTTGGTTATCTTGCAATCCCGAGATAATCGTCTCCATGCTCCAAATCCATTTTAAAGCCATTTTTAAGGCATTTCGCGCATACATGAAATGAACACATTTTTCTCCAAAACTATAACAGATGCAAGCTTGTCCTCTTTGGTGGATATAATATTTAATAAAATAAGTAGAAATCTACTAAAAGTTTCGTTTGTTTATATTGCCATCCTGAGATAATCGTCTCCATGCTCCAAATCCATTTTAAAGCCATTTCAAAGGCATTTTGCGCATACATGAAATGAACACATTTTTCTCCAAAACTATAACACATGCAAGCTTGTCCTGTTTGGTGGAGATGATATTTAATAAAATAAGTAGAAATCCACTAAAAGTTTTGTTTGGTTATCTTGCAATCCCGAGATAATCGTCTCCATGCTCCAAATCCATTTTAAAGCCATTTTTAAGGCATTTCGCGCATACATGAAATGAACACATTTTTCTCCAAAACTATAACAGATGCAAGCTTGTCCTGTTTGGTGGAGATGATATTTAATAAAATAAGTAGAAATCCACTAAAAGTTTTGTTTGGTTATCTTGCAATCCCGAGATAATCGTCTCCATGCTCCAAATCCATTTTAAAGCCATTTTTAAGGCATTTCGCGCATACATGAAATGAACACATTTTTCTCCAAAACTATAACAGATGCAAGCTTGTCCTGTTTGGTGGAGATAATATTTAATAAAATAAGTAGAAATCTACTAAAAGTTTCGTTTGTTTATATTGCCATCCTGAGATAATCGTCTCCATGCTCCAAATCCATTTTAAAGCCATTTCAAAGGCATTTTGCGCATACATGAAATGAACACATTTTTCTCCAAAACTATAACACATGCAAGCTTGTCCTGTTTGGTGGAGATGATATTTAATAAAATAAGTAGAAATCCACTAAAAGTTTTGTTTGGTTATCTTGCAATCCCGAGATAATCGTCTCCATGCTCCAAATCCATTTTAAAGCCATTTTTAAGGCATTTCGCGCATACATGAAATGAACACATTTTTCTCCAAAACTATAACAGATGCAAGCTTGTCCTGTTTGGTGGAGATAATATTTAATAAAATAAGTAGAAATCTACTAAAAGTTTCGTTTGTTTATATTGCCATCCTGAGATAATCGTCTCCATGCTCCAAATCCATTTTAAAGCCATTTCAAAGGCATTTTGCGCATACATGAAATGAACACATTTTTCTCCAAAACTATAACACATGCAAGCTTGTCCTGTTTGGTGGAGATGATATTTAATAAAATAAGTAGAAATCCACTAAAAGTTTTGTTTGGTTATCTTGCAATCCCGAGATAATCGTCTCCATGCTCCAAATCCATTTTAAAGCCATTTTTAAGGCATTTCGCGCATACATGAAATGAACACATTTTTCTCCAAAACTATAACAGATGCAAGCTTGTCCTGTTTGGTGGAGATGATATTTAATAAAATAAGTAGAAATCCACTAAAAGTTTTGTTTGGTTATCTTGCAATCCCGAGATAATCGTCTCCATGCTCCAAATCCATTTTAAAGCCATTTTTAAGGCATTTCGCGCATACATGAAATGAACACATTTTTCTCTAAAACTATAACAGATGCAAGCTTGTCCTGTTTGGTGGAGATGATATTTAATAAAATAAGTAGAAATCCACTAAAAGTTTTGTTTGGTTATCTTGCAATCCCGAGATAATCGTCTCCATGCTCCAAATCCATTTTAAAGCCATTTTTAAGGCATTTCGCGCATACATGAAATGAACACATTTTTCTCCAAAACTATAACAGATGCAAGCTTGTCCTGTTTGGTGGAGATAATATTTAATAAAATAAGTAGAAATCTACTAAAAGTTTCGTTTGTTTATATTGCCATCCTGAGATAATCGTCTCCATGCTCCAAATCCATTTTAAAGCCATTTCAAAGGCATTTTGCGCATACATGAAATGAACACATTTTTCTCCAAAATTATAACACATGCAAGCTTGTCCTGTTTGGTGGAGATGATATTTAATAAAATAAGTAGAAATCCACTAAAAGTTTTGTTTGGTTATCTTGCAATCCCGAGATAATCGTCTCCATGCTCCAAATCCATTTTAAAGCCATTTTTAAGGCATTTCGCGCATACATGAAATGAACACATTTTTCTCCAAAACTATAACAGATGCAAGCTTGTCCTGTTTGGTGGAGATGATATTTAATAAAATAAGTAGAAATCCACTAAAAGTTTTGTTTGGTTATCTTGCAATCCCGAGATAATCGTCTCCATGCTCCAAATCCATTTTAAAGCCATTTCAAAGGCATTTTGCGCATACATGAAATGAACACATTTTTCTCCAAAACTATAACACATGCAAGCTTGTCCTGTTTGGTGGAGATGATATTTAATAAAATAAGTAGAAATCCACTAAAAGTTTTGTTTGGTTATCTTGCAATCCCGAGATAATCGTCTCCATGCTCCAAATCCATTTTAAAGCCATTTTTAAGGCATTTCGCGCATACATGAAATGAACACATTTTTCTCCAAAACTATAACAGATGCAAGCTTGTCCTGTTTGGTGGAGATGATATTTAATAAAATAAGTAGAAATCCACTAAAAGTTTTGTTTGGTTATCTTGCAATCCCGAGATAATCGTCTCCATGCTCCAAATCCATTTTAAAGCCATTTTTAAGGCATTTCGCGCATACATGAAATGAACACATTTTTCTCCAAAACTATAACAGATGCAAGCTTGTCCTGTTTGGTGGAGATGATATTTAATAAAATAAGTAGAAATCCACTAAAAGTTTTGTTTGGTTATCTTGCAATCCCGAGATAATCGTCTCCATGCTCCAAATCCATTTTAAAGCCATTTTTAAGGCATTTCGCGCATACATGAAATGAACACATTTTTCTCCAAAACTATAACAGATGCAAGCTTGTCCTGTTTGGTGGAGATGATATTTAATAAAATAAGTAGAAATCCACTAAAAGTTTTGTTTGGTTATCTTGCAATCCCGAGATAATCGTCTCCATGCTCCAAATCCATTTTAAAGCCATTTCAAAGGCATTTTGCGCATACATGAAATGAACACATTTTTCTCCAAAACTATAACACATGCAAGCTTGTCCTGTTTGGTGGAGATGATATTTAATAAAATAAGTAGAAATCCACTAAAAGTTTTGTTTGGTTATCTTGCAATCCCGAGATAATCGTCTCCATGCTCCAAATCCATTTTAAAGCCATTTTTAAGGCATTTCGCGCATACATGAAATGAACACATTTTTCTCCAAAACTATAACAGATGCATGCTTGTCCTGTTTGGTGGAGATGATATTTAATAAAATAAGTAGAAATCCACTAAAAGTTTTGTTTGGTTATCTTGCAATCCCGAGATAATCGTCTCCATGCTCCAAATCCATTTTAAAGCCATTTTTAAGGCATTTCGCGCATACATGAAATGAACACATTTTTCTCCAAAACTATAACAGACGCAAGCTTGTCCTGTTTGGTGGAGATGATATTTAATAAAATAAGTAGAAATCCACTAAAAGTTTTGTTTGGTTATCTTGCAATCCCGAGATAATCGTCTCCATGCTCCAAATCCATTTTAAAGCCATTTTTAAGGCATTTCGCGCATACATGAAATGAACACATTTTTCTCCAAAACTATAACACATGCAAGCTTGTCCTGTTTGGTGGAGATGATATTTAATAAAATAAGTAGAAATCCACTAAAAGTTTTGTTTGGTTATCTTGCAATCCCGAGATAATCGTCTCCATGCTCCAAATCCATTTTAAAGCCATTTTTAAGGCATTTCGCGCATACATGAAATGAACACATTTTTCTCCAAAACTATAACAGATGCAAGCTTGTCCTGTTTGGTGGAGATGATATTTAATAAAATAAGTAGAAATCCACTAAAAGTTTTGTTTGGTTATCTTGCAATCCCGAGATAATCGTCTCCATGCTCCAAATCCATTTTAAAGCCATTTTTAAGGCATTTCGCGCATACATGAAATGAACACATTTTTCTCCAAAACTATAACAGATGCAAGCTTGTCCTGTTTGGTGGAGATGATATTTAATAAAATAAGTAGAAATCCACTAAAAGTTTTGTTTGGTTATCTTGCAATCCCGAGATAATCGTCTCCATGCTCCAAATCCATTTTAAAGCCATTTTTAAAGCATTTCGCGCATACATGAAATGAACACATTTTTCTCCAAAACTATAACACATGCAAGCTTGTCCTGTTTGGTGGAGATGATATTTAATAAAATAAGTAGAAATCCACTAAAAGTTTTGTTTGGTTATCTTGCAATCCCGAGATAATCGTCTCCATGCTCCAAATCCATTTTAAAGCCATTTTTAAGGCATTTCGCGCATACATGAAATGAACACATTTTTCTCCAAAACTATAACAGATGCAAGCTTGTCCTGTTTGGTGGAGATGATATTTAATAAAATAAGTAGAAATCCACTAAAAGTTTTGTTTGGTTATCTTGCAATCCCGAGATAATCGTCTCCATGCTCCAAATCCATTTTAAAGCCATTTTTAAGGCATTTCGCGCATACATGAAATGAACACATTTTTCTCCAAAACTATAACAGATGCAAGCTTGTCCTGTTTGGTGGAGATGATATTTAATAAAATAAGTAGAAATCCACTAAAAGTTTTGTTTGGTTATCTTGCAATCCCGAGATAATCGTCTCCATGCTCCAAATCCATTTTAAAGCCATTTCAAAGGCATTTTGCGCATACATGAAATGAACACATTTTTCTCCAAAACTATAACACATGCAAGCTTGTCCTGTTTGGTGGAGATGATATTTAATAAAATAAGTAGAAATCCACTAAAAGTTTTGTTTGGTTATCTTGCAATCCCGAGATAATCGTCTCCATGCTCCAAATCCATTTTAAAGCCATTTTTAAGGCATTTCGCGCATACATGAAATGAACACATTTTTCTCCAAAACTATAACAGATGCAAGCTTGTCCTGTTTGGTGGAGATGATATTTAATAAAATAAGTAGAAATCCACTAAAAGTTTTGTTTGGTTATCTTGCAATCCCGAGATAATCGTCTCCATGCTCCAAATCCATTTTAAAGCCATTTTTAAGGCATTTCGCGCATACATGAAATGAACACATTTTTCTCCAAAACTATAACAGATGCAAGCTTGTCCTGTTTGGTGGAGATGATATTTAATAAAATAAGTAGAAATCCACTAAAAGTTTTGTTTGGTTATCTTGCAATCCCGAGATAATCGTCTCCATGCTCCAAATCCATTTTAAAGCCATTTCAAAGGCATTTTGCGCATACATGAAATGAACACATTTTTCTCCAAAACTATAACACATGCAAGCTTGTCCTGTTTGGTGGAGATGATATTTAATAAAATAAGTAGAAATCCACTAAAAGTTTTGTTTGGTTATCTTGCAATCCCGAGATAATCGTCTCCATGCTCCAAATCCATTTTAAAGCCATTTTTAAGGCATTTCGCGCATACATGAAATGAACACATTTTTCTCCAAAACTATAACAGATGCAAGCTTGTCCTGTTTGGTGGAGATGATATTTAATAAAATAAGTAGAAATCCACTAAAAGTTTTGTTTGGTTATCTTGCAATCCCGAGATAATCGTCTCCATGCTCCAAATCCATTTTAAAGCCATTTTTAAGGCATTTCGCGCATACATGAAATGAACACATTTTTCTCCAAAACTATAACAGACGCAAGCTTGTCCTGTTTGGTGGAGATGATATTTAATAAAATAAGTAGAAATCCACTAAAAGTTTTGTTTGGTTATCTTGCAATCCCGAGATAATCGTCTCCATGCTCCAAATCCATTTTAAAGCCATTTTTAAGGCATTTCGCGCATACATGAAATGAACACATTTTTCTCCAAAACTATAACACATGCAAGCTTGTCCTGTTTGGTGGAGATGATATTTAATAAAATAAGTAGAAATCCACTAAAAGTTTTGTTTGGTTATCTTGCAATCCCGAGATAATCGTCTCCATGCTCCAAATCCATTTTAAAGTCATTTTTAAGGCATTTCGCGCATACATGAAATGAACACATTTTTCTCCAAAACTATAACAGATGCAAGCTTGTCCTGTTTGGTGGAGATGATATTTAATAAAATAAGTAGAAATCCACTAAAAGTTTTGTTTGGTTATCTTGCAATCCCGAGATAATCGTCTCCATGCTCCAAATCCATTTTAAAGCCATTTTTAAGGCATTTCGCGCATACATGAAATGAACACATTTTTCTCCAAAACTATAACAGATGCAAGCTTGTCCTGTTTGGTGGAGATGATATTTAATAAAATAAGTAGAAATCCACTAAAAGTTTTGTTTGGTTATCTTGCAATCCCGAGATAATCGTCTCCATGCTCCAAATCCATTTTAAAGCCATTTCAAAGGCATTTTGCGCATACATGAAATGAACACATTTTTCTCCAAAACTATAACACATGCAAGCTTGTCCTGTTTGGTGGAGATGATATTTAATAAAATAAGTAGAAATCCACTAAAAGTTTTGTTTGGTTATCTTGCAATCCCGAGATAATCGTCTCCATGCTCCAAATCCATTTTAAAGCCATTTTTAAGGCATTTCGCGCATACATGAAATGAACACATTTTTCTCCAAAACTATAACAGATGCAAGCTTGTCCTGTTTGGTGGAGATGATATTTAATAAAATAAGTAGAAATCCACTAAAAGTTTTGTTTGGTTATCTTGCAATCCCGAGATAATCGTCTCCATGCTCCAAATCCATTTTAAAGCCATTTTTAAGGCATTTCGCGCATACATGAAATGAACACATTTTTCTCCAAAACTATAACAGACGCAAGCTTGTCCTGTTTGGTGGAGATGATATTTAATAAAATAAGTAGAAATCCACTAAAAGTTTTGTTTGGTTATCTTGCAATCCCGAGATAATCGTCTCCATGCTCCAAATCCATTTTAAAGCCATTTTTAAGGCATTTCGCGCATACATGAAATGAACACATTTTTCTCCAAAACTATAACACATGCAAGCTTGTCCTGTTTGGTGGAGATGATATTTAATAAAATAAGTAGAAATCCACTAAAAGTTTTGTTTGGTTATCTTGCAATCCCGAGATAATCGTCTCCATGCTCCAAATCCATTTTAAAGCCATTTTTAAGGCATTTCGCGCATACATGAAATGAACACATTTTTCTCCAAAACTATAACAGATGCAAGCTTGTCCTGTTTGGTGGAGATGATATTTAATAAAATAAGTAGAAATCCACTAAAAGTTTTGTTTGGTTATCTTGCAATCCCGAGATAATCGTCTCCATGCTCCAAATCCATTTTAAAGCCATTTTTAAAGCATTTTGCGCATTCATGAAATGAACACATTTTTCTCCAAAACTATAACAGATGCAAGCTTGTCCTGTTTGGTGGAGATGATATTTAATAAAATAAGTAGAAATCCACTAAAAGTTTTGTTTGGTTATCTTGCAATCCCGAGATAATCGTCTCCATGCTCCAAATCCATTTTAAAGCCATTTCAAAGGCATTTTGCGCATACATGAAATGAACACATTTTTCTCCAAAACTATAACAGATGCAAGCTTGTCCTGTTTGGTGGAGATAATATTTAATAAAATAAGTAGAAATCTACTAAAAGTTTCGTTTGTTTATATTGCCATCCTGAGATAATCGTCTCCATGCTCCAAATCCATTTTAAAGCCATTTCAAAGGCATTTTGCGCATACATGAAATGAACACATTTTTCTCCAAAACTATAACACATGCAAGCTTGTCCTGTTTGGTGGAGATGATATTTAATAAAATAAGTAGAAATCCACTAAAAGTTTTGTTTGGTTATCTTGCAATTCCGAGATAATCGTCTCCATGCTCCAAATCCATTTTAAAGCCATTTTTAAGGCATTTCGCGCATACATGAAATGAACACATTTTTCTCCAAAACTATAACAGATGCAAGCTTGTCCTGTTTGGTGGAGATGATATTTAATAAAATAAGTAGAAATCCACTAAAAGTTTTGTTTGGTTATCTTGCAATCCCGAGATAATCGTCTCCATGCTCCAAATCCATTTTAAAGCCATTTTTAAGGCATTTCGCGCATACATGAAATGAACACATTTTTCTCCAAAACTATAACAGATGCAAGCTTGTCCTGTTTGGTGGAGATAATATTTAATAAAATAAGTAGAAATCTACTAAAAGTTTCGTTTGTTTATATTGCCATCCTGAGATAATCGTCTCCATGCTCCAAATCCATTTTAAAGCCATTTCAAAGGCATTTTGCGCATACATGAAATGAACACATTTTTCTCCAAAACTATAACAGATGCAAGCTTGTCCTGTTTGGTGGAGATGATATTTATTAAAATAAGTAGAAATCCACTAAAAGTTTTGTTTGGTTATCTTGCAATCCCGAGATAATCGTCTCCATGCTCCAAATCCATTTTAAAGCCATTTTTAAGGCATTTCGCGCATACATGAAATGAACACATTTTTCTCCAAAACTATAACAGATGCAAGCTTGTCCTGTTTGGTGGAGATGATATTTAATAAAATAAGTAGAAATCCACTAAAACTTTTGTTTGGTTATCTTGCAATCCCGAGATAATCGTCTCCATGCTCCAAATCCATTTTAAAGCCATTTTTAAGGCATTTCGCGCATACATGAAATGAACACATTTTTCTCCAAAACTATAACAGATGCAAGCTTGTCCTGTTTGGTGGAGATGATATTTAATAAAATAAGTAGAAATCCACTAAAAGTTTTGTTTGGTTATATTGCAATCCCGAGATAATCGTCTCCATGCTCCAAATCCATTTTAAAGCCATTTTTAAGGCATTTCGCGCATACATGAAATGAACACATTTTTCTCCAAAACTATAACAGAAGCTTGTCCTGTTTGGTGGAGATGATATTTAATAAAATAAGTAGAAATCCACTAAAAGTTTTGTTTGGTTATCTTGCAATCCCGAGATAATCGTCTCCATGCTCCAAATCCATTTTAAAGCCATTTTTAAGGCATTTCGCGCATACATGAAATGAACACATTTTTCTCCAAAACTATAACAGATGCAAGCTTGTCCTGTTTGGTGGAGATGATATTTAATAAAATAAGTAGAAATCCACTAAAAGTTTTGTTTGGTTATCTTGCAATCCCGAGATAATCGTCTCCATGCTCCAAATCCATTTTAAAGCCATTTTTAAGGCATTTCGCGCATACATGAAATGAACACATTTTTCTCCAAAACTATAACAGATGCAAGCTTGTCCTGTTTGGTGGAGATGATTATTTAATAAAATAAGTAGAAATCCACTAAAAGTTTTGTTTGGTTATCTTGCAATCCCGAGATAATCGTCTCCATGCTCCAAATCCATTTTAAAGCCATTTTTAAGGCATTTCGCGCATACATGAAATGAACACATTTTTCTCCAAAACTATAACAGATGCAAGCTTGTCCTCTTTGGTGGATATAATATTTAATAAAATAAGTAGAAATCTACTAAAAGTTTCGTTTGTTTATATTGCCATCCTGAGATAATCGTCTCCATGCTCCAAATCCATTTTAAAGCCATTTCAAAGGCATTTTGCGCATACATGAAATGAACACATTTTTCTCCAAAACTATAACACATGCAAGCTTGTCCTGTTTGGTGGAGATGATATTTAATAAAATAAGTAGAAATCCACTAAAAGTTTTGTTTGGTTATCTTGCAATTCCGAGATAATCGTCTCCATGCTCCAAATCCATTTTAAAGCCATTTTTAAGGCATTTCGCGCATACATGAAATGAACACATTTTTCTCCAAAACTATAACAGATGCAAGCTTGTCCTGTTTGGTGGAGATGATATTTAATAAAATAAGTAGAAATCCACTAAAAGTTTTGTTTGGTTATCTTGCAATCCCGAGATAATCGTCTCCATGCTCCAAATCCATTTTAAAGCCATTTTTAAGGCATTTCGCGCATACATGAAATGAACACATTTTTCTCCAAAACTATAACAGATGCAAGCTTGTCCTGTTTGGTGGAGATAATATTTAATAAAATAAGTAGAAATCTACTAAAAGTTTCGTTTGTTTATATTGCCATCCTGAGATAATCGTCTCCATGCTCCAAATCCATTTTAAAGCCATTTCAAAGGCATTTTGCGCATACATGAAATGAACACATTTTTCTCCAAAACTATAACAGATGCAAGCTTGTCCTGTTTGGTGGAGATGATATTTATTAAAATAAGTAGAAATCCACTAAAAGTTTTGTTTGGTTATCTTGCAATCCCGAGATAATCGTCTCCATGCTCCAAATCCATTTTAAAGCCATTTTTAAGGCATTTCGCGCATACATGAAATGAACACATTTTTCTCCAAAACTATAACAGATGCAAGCTTGTCCTGTTTGGTGGAGATGATATTTAATAAAATAAGTAGAAATCCACTAAAAGTTTTGTTTGGTTATCTTGCAATCCCGAGATAATCGTCTCCATGTTCCAAATCCATTTTAAAGCCATTTTTAAGGCATTTCGCGCATACATGAAATGAACACATTTTTCTCCAAAACTATAACAGATGCAAGCTTGTCCTGTTTGGTGGAGATGATATTTAATAAAATAAGTAGAAATCCACTAAAAGTTTTGTTTGGTTATATTGCAATCCCGAGATAATCGTCTCCATGCTCCAAATCCATTTTAAAGCCATTTTTAAGGCATTTCGCGCATACATGAAATGAACACATTTTTCTCCAAAACTATAACAGAAGCTTGTCCTGTTTGGTGGAGATGATATTTAATAAAATAAGTAGAAATCCACTAAAAGTTTTGTTTGGTTATCTTGCAATCCCGAGATAATCGTCTCCATGCTCCAAATCCATTTTAAAGCCATTTCAAAGGCATTTTGCGCATACATGAAATGAACACATTTTTCTCCAAAACTATAACACATGCAAGCTTGTCCTGTTTGGTGGAGATGATATTTAATAAAATAAGTAGAAATCCACTAAAAGTTTTGTTTGGTTATCTTGCAATCCCGAGATAATCGTCTCCATGCTCCAAATCCATTTTAAAGCCATTTTTAAGGCATTTCGCGCATACATGAAATGAACACATTTTTCTCCAAAACTATAACAGATGCAAGCTTGTCCTGTTTGGTGGAGATGATATTTAATAAAATAAGTAGAAATCCACTAAAAGTTTTGTTTGGTTATCTTGCAATCCCGAGATAATCGTCTCCATGCTCCAAATCCATTTTAAAGCCATTTTTAAGGCATTTCGCGCATACATGAAATGAACACATTTTTCTCCAAAACTATAACAGATGCAAGCTTGTCCTGTTTGGTGGAGATGATATTTAATAAAATAAGTAAAAATCCACTAAAAGTTTTGTTTGGTTATCTTGCAATCCCGAGATAATCGTCTCCATGCTCCAAATCCATTTTAAAGCCATTTTTAAAGCATTTCGCGCATACATGAAATGAACACATTTTTCTCCAAAACTATAACAGATGCAAGCTTGTCCTGTTTGGTGGAGATGATATTTAATAAAATAAGTAGAAATCCACTAAAAGTTTTGTTTGGTTATCTTGCAATCCCGAGATAATCGTCTCCATGCTCCAAATCCATTTTAAAGCCATTTCAAAGGCATTTTGCGCATACATGAAATGAACACATTTTTCTCCAAAACTATAACAGATGCAAGCTTGTCCTGTTTGGTGGAGATAATATTTAATAAAATAAGTAGAAATCTACTAAAAGTTTCGTTTGTTTATATTGCCATCCTGAGATAATCGTCTCCATGCTCCAAATCCATTTTAAAGCCATTTCAAAGGCATTTTGCGCATACATGAAATGAACACATTTTTCTCCAAAACTATAACACATGCAAGCTTGTCCTGTTTGGTGGAGATGATATTTAATAAAATAAGTAGAAATCCACTAAAAGTTTTGTTTGGTTATCTTGCAATTCCGAGATAATCGTCTCCATGCTCCAAATCCATTTTAAAGCCATTTTTAAGGCATTTCGCGCATACATTAAATGAACACATTTTTCTCCAAAACTATAACAGATGCAAGCTTGTCCTGTTTGGTGGAGATGATATTTAATAAAATAAGTAGAAATCCACTAAAAGTTTTGTTTGGTTATCTTGCAATCCCGAGATAATCGTCTCCATGCTCCAAATCCATTTTAAAGCCATTTTTAAGGCATTTCGCGCATACATGAAATGAACACATTTTTCTCCAAAACTATAACAGATGCAAGCTTGTCCTGTTTGGTGGAGATAATATTTAATAAAATAAGTAGAAATCTACTAAAAGTTTCGTTTATTTATATTGCCATCCTGAGATAATCGTCTCCATGCTCCAAATCCATTTTAAAGCCATTTCAAAGGCATTTTGCGCATACATGAAATGAACACATTTTTCTCCAAAACTATAACAGATGCAAGCTTGTCCTGTTTGGTGGAGATGATATTTATTAAAATAAGTAGAAATCCACTAAAAGTTTTGTTTGGTTATCTTGCAATCCCGAGATAATCGTCTCCATGCTCCAAATCCATTTTAAAGCCATTTTTAAGGCATTTCGCGCATACATGAAATGAACACATTTTTCTCCAAAACTATAACAGATGCAAGCTTGTCCTGTTTGGTGGAGATGATATTTAATAAAATAAGTAGAAATCCACTAAAAGTTTTGTTTGGTTATCTTGCAATCCCGAGATAATCGTCTCCATGTTCCAAATCCATTTTAAAGCCATTTTTAAGGCATTTCGCGCATACATGAAATGAACACATTTTTCTCCAAAACTATAACAGATGCAAGCTTGTCCTGTTTGGTGGAGATGATATTTAATAAAATAAGTAGAAATCCACTAAAAGTTTTGTTTGGTTATATTGCAATCCCGAGATAATCGTCTCCATGCTCCAAATCCATTTTAAAGCCATTTTTAAGGCATTTCGCGCATACATGAAATGAACACATTTTTCTCCAAAACTATAACAGAAGCTTGTCCTGTTTGGTGGAGATGATATTTAATAAAATAAGTAGAAATCCACTAAAAGTTTTGTTTGGTTATCTTGCAATCCCGAGATAATCGTCTCCATGCTCCAAATCCATTTTAAAGCCATTTCAAAGGCATTTTGCGCATACATGAAATGAACACATTTTTCTCCAAAACTATAACACATGCAAGCTTGTCCTGTTTGGTGGAGATGATATTTAATAAAATAAGTAGAAATCCACTAAAAGTTTTGTTTGGTTATCTTGCAATCCCGAGATAATCGTCTCCATGCTCCAAATCCATTTTAAAGCCATTTTTAAGGCATTTCGCGCATACATGAAATGAACACATTTTTCTCCAAAACTATAACAGATGCAAGCTTGTCCTGTTTGGTGGAGATGATATTTAATAAAATAAGTAGAAATCCACTAAAAGTTTTGTTTGGTTATCTTGCAATCCCGAGATAATCGTCTCCATGCTCCAAATCCATTTTAAAGCCATTTTTAAGGCATTTCGCGCATACATGAAATGAACACATTTTTCTCCAAAACTATAACAGATGCAAGCTTGTCCTGTTTGGTGGAGATGATATTTAATAAAATAAGTAAAAATCCACTAAAAGTTTTGTTTGGTTATCTTGCAATCCCGAGATAATCGTCTCCATGCTCCAAATCCATTTTAAAGCCATTTTTAAAGCATTTCGCGCATACATGAAATGAACACATTTTTCTCCAAAACTATAACAGATGCAAGCTTGTCCTGTTTGGTGGAGATGATATTTAATAAAATAAGTAGAAATCCACTAAAAGTTTTGTTTGGTTATCTTGCAATCCCGAGATAATCGTCTCCATGCTCCAAATCCATTTTAAAGCCATTTCAAAGGCATTTTGCGCATACATGAAATGAACACATTTTTCTCCAAAACTATAACAGATGCAAGCTTGTCCTGTTTGGTGGAGATAATATTTAATAAAATAAGTAGAAATCTACTAAAAGTTTCGTTTGTTTATATTGCCATCCTGAGATAATCGTCTCCATGCTCCAAATCCATTTTAAAGCCATTTCAAAGGCATTTTGCGCATACATGAAATGAACACATTTTTCTCCAAAACTATAACACATGCAAGCTTGTCCTGTTTGGTGGAGATGATATTTAATAAAATAAGTAGAAATCCACTAAAAGTTTTGTTTGGTTATCTTGCAATTCCGAGATAATCGTCTCCATGCTCCAAATCCATTTTAAAGCCATTTTTAAGGCATTTCGCGCATACATGAAATGAACACATTTTTCTCCAAAACTATAACAGATGCAAGCTTGTCCTGTTTGGTGGAGATGATATTTAATAAAATAAGTAGAAATCCACTAAAAGTTTTGTTTGGTTATCTTGCAATCCCGAGATAATCGTCTCCATGCTCCAAATCCATTTTAAAGCCATTTTTAAGGCATTTCGCGCATACATGAAATGAACACATTTTTCTCCAAAACTATAACAGATGCAAGCTTGTCCTGTTTGGTGGAGATGATATTTAATAAAATAAGTAGAAATCCACTAAAAGTTTTGTTTGGTTATATTGCAATCCCGAGATAATCGTCTCCATGCTCCAAATCCATTTTAAAGCCATTTTTAAGGCATTTCGCGCATACATGAAATGAACACATTTTTCTCCAAAACTATAACAGATGCAAGCTTGTCCTGTTTGGTGGAGATGATATTTAATAAAATAAGTAGAAATCCACTAAAAGTTTTGTTTGGTTATCTTGCAATCCCGAGATAATCGTCTCCATGCTCCAAATCCATTTTAAAGCCATTTTTAAGGCATTTCGCGCACACATGAAATGAACACATTTTTCTCCAAAACTATAACAGATGCAAGCTTGTCCTGTTTGGTGGAGATGATATTTAATAAAATAAGTAGAAATCCACTAAAAGTTTTGTTTGGTTATCTTGCAATCCCGAGATAATCGTCTCCATACTCCAAATCCATTTTAAAGCCATTTTTAAGGCATTTCGTGCATACATGAAATGAACACATTTTTCTCCAAAACTATAACAGATGCAAGCTTGTCCTGTTTGGTGGAGATGATATTTAATAAAATAAGTAGAAATCCACTAAAAGTTTTGTTTGGTTATCTTGCAATCCCGAGATAATCGTCTCCATGCTCCAAATCCATTTTAAAGCCATTTTTAAGGCATTTCGCGCATACATGAAATGAACACATTTTTCTCCAAAACTATAACACATGCAAGCTTGTCCTGTTTGGTGGAGATGATATTTAATAAAATAAGTAGAAATCCACTAAAAGTTTTGTTTGGTTATCTTGCAATCCCGAGATAATCGTCTCCATGCTCCAAATCCATTTTAAAGCCATTTTTAAGGCATTTCGCGCATACATGAAATGAACACATTTTTCTCCAAAACTATAACAGATGCAAGCTTGTCCTGTTTGGTGGAGATAATATTTAATAAAATAAGTAGAAATCTACTAAAAGTTTCGTTTGTTTATATTGCCATCCTGAGATAATCGTCTCCATGCTCCAAATCCATTTTAAAGCCATTTCAAAGGCATTTTGCGCATACATGAAATGAACACATTTTTCTCCAAAACTATAACACATGCAAGCTTGTCCTGTTTGGTGGAGATGATATTTAATAAAATAAGTAGAAATCCACTAAACGTTTTGTTTGGTTATCTTGCAATCCCGAGATAATCGTCTCCATGCTCCAAATCCATTTTAAAGCCATTTTTAAGGCATTTCGCGCATACATGAAATGAACACATTTTTCTCCAAAACTATAACAGATGCAAGCTTGTCCTGTTTGGTGGAGATGATATTTAATAAAATAAGTAGAAATCCACTAAAAGTTTTGTTTGGTTATCTTGCAATCCCGAGATAATCGTCTCCATGCTCCAAATCCATTTTAAAGCCATTTTTAAGGCATTTCGCGCATACATGAAATGAACACATTTTTCTCCAAAACTATAACAGATGCAAGCTTGTCCTGTTTGGTGGAGATAATATTTAATAAAATAAGTAGAAATCTACTAAAAGTTTCGTTTGTTTATATTGCCATCCTGAGATAATCGTCTCCATGCTCCAAATCCATTTTAAAGCCATTTCAAAGGCATTTTGCGCATACATGAAATGAACACATTTTTCTCCAAAACTATAACAGATGCAAGCTTGTCCTGTTTGGTGGAGATGATATTTATTAAAATAAGTAGAAATCCACTAAAAGTTTTGTTTGGTTATCTTGCAATCCCGAGATAATCGTCTCCATGCTCCAAATCCATTTTAAAGCCATTTTTAAGGCATTTCGCGCATACATGAAATGAACACATTTTTCTCCAAAACTATAACAGATGCAAGCTTGTCCTGTTTGGTGGAGATGATATTTAATAAAATAAGTAGAAATCCACTAAAAGTTTTGTTTGGTTATCTTGCAATCCCGAGATAATCGTCTCCATGCTCCAAATCCATTTTAAAGCCATTTTTAAGGCATTTCGCGCATACATGAAATGAACACATTTTTCTCCAAAACTATAACAGATGCAAGCTTGTCCTGTTTGGTGGAGATGATATTTAATAAAATAAGTAGAAATCCACTAAAAGTTTTGTTTGGTTATATTGCAATCCCGAGATAATCGTCTCCATGCTCCAAATCCATTTTAAAGCCATTTTTAAGGCATTTCGCGCATACATGAAATGAACACATTTTTCTCCAAAACTATAACAGATGCAAGCTTGTCCTGTTTGGTGGAGATGATATTTAATAAAATAAGTAGAAATCCACTAAAAGTTTTGTTTGGTTATCTTGCAATCCCGAGATAATCGTCTCCATGCTCCAAATCCATTTTAAAGCCATTTTTAAGGCATTTCGCGCACACATGAAATGAACACATTTTTCTCCAAAACTATAACAGATGCAAGCTTGTCCTGTTTGGTGGAGATGATATTTAATAAAATAAGTAGAAATCCACTAAAAGTTTTGTTTGGTTATCTTGCAATCCCGAGATAATCGTCTCCATACTCCAAATCCATTTTAAAGCCATTTTTAAGGCATTTCGCGCATACATGAAATGAACACATTTTTCTCCAAAACTATAACAGATGCAAGCTTGTCCTGTTTGGTGGAGATGATATTTAATAAAATAAGTAGAAATCCACTAAAAGTTTTGTTTGGTTATCTTGCAATCCCGAGATAATCGTCTCCATGCTCCAAATCCATTTTAAAGCCATTTTTAAGGCATTTCGCGCATACATGAAATGAACACATTTTTCTCCAAAACTATAACACATGCAAGCTTGTCCTGTTTGGTGGAGATGATATTTAATAAAATAAGTAGAAATCCACTAAAAGTTTTGTTTGGTTATCTTGCAATCCCGAGATAATCGTCTCCATGCTCCAAATCCATTTTAAAGCCATTTCAAAGGCATTTTGCGCATACATGAAATGAACACATTTTTCTCCAAAACTATAACACATGCAAGCTTGTCCTGTTTGGTGGAGATGATATTTAATAAAATAAGTAGAAATCCACTAAAAGTTTTGTTTCTTTATCTTGCAATCCCGAGATAATCGTCTCCATGCTCCAAATCCATTTTAAAGCCATTTTTAAGGCATTTCGCGCATACATGAAATGAACACATTTTTCTCCAAAACTATAACAGATGCAAGCTTGTCCTGTTTGGTGGAGATGATATTTAATAAAATAAGTAGAAATCCACTAAAAGTTTTGTTTGGTTATCTTGCAATCCCGAGATAATCGTCTCCATGCTCCAAATCCATTTTAAAGCCATTTTTAAGGCATTTCGCGCATACATGAAATGAACACATTTTTCTCCAAAACTATAACAGATGCAAGCTTGTCCTGTTTGGTGGAGATGATATTTAATAAAATAAGTAGAAATCCACTAAAAGTTTTGTTTGGTTATCTTGCAATCCCGAGATAATCGTCTCCATGCTCCAAATCCATTTTAAAGCCATTTTTAAGGCATTTCGCGCATACATGAAATGAACACATTTTTCTCCAAAACTATAACAGATGCAAGCTTGTCCTGTTTGGTGGAGATGATATTTAATAAAATAAGTAGAAATCCACTAAAAGTTTTGTTTGGTTATCTTGCAATCCCGAGATAATCGTCTCCATGCTCCAAATCCATTTTAAAGCCATTTTTAAGGCATTTCGCGCATACATGAAATGAACACATTTTTCTCCAAAACTATAACAGATGCAAGCTTGTCCTGTTTGGTGGAGATGATATCTAATAAAATAAGTAGAAATCCACTAAAAGTTTTGTTTGGTTATATTGCAATCCCGAGATAATCGTCTCCATGCTCCAAATCCATTTTAAAGCCATTTTTAAGGCATTTCGCGCATACATGAAATGAACACATTTTTCTCCAAAACTATAACAGATGCAAGCTTGTCCTGTTTGGTGGAGATGATATTTAATAAAATAAGTAGAAATCCACTAAAAGTTTTGTTTGGTTATCTTGCAATCCCGAGATAATCGTCTCCATGCTCCAAATCCATTTTAAAGCCATTTTTAAGGCATTTCGCGCATACATGAAATGAACACATTTTTCTCCAAAACTATAACAGATGCAAGCTTGTCCTGTTTGGTGGAGATAATATTTAATAAAATAAGTAGAAATCTACTAAAAGTTTCGTTTGTTTATATTGCCATCCTGAGATAATCGTCTCCATGCTCCAAATCCATTTTAAAACCATTTCAAAGGCATTTTGCGCATACATGAAATGAACACATTTTTCTCCAAAACTATAACACATGCAAGCTTGTCCTGTTTGGTGGAGATGATATTTAATAAAATAAGTAGAAATCCACTAAAAGTTTTGTTTGGTTATCTTGCAATCCCGAGATAATCGTCTCCATGCTCCAAATCCATTTTAAAGCCATTTTTAAGGCATTTCGCGCATACATGAAATGAACACATTTTTCTCCAAAACGATAACAGATGCAAGCTTGCCCTGTTTGGTGGAGATGATATTTAATAAAATAAGTAGAAATCCACTAAAAGTTTTGTTTGGTTATCTTGCAATCCCGAGATAATCGTCTCCATGCTCCAAATCCATTTTAAAGCCATTTTTAAGGCATTTCGCGCATACATGAAATGAACACATTTTTCTCCAAAACTATAACAGATGCAAGCTTGTCCTGTTTGGTGGAGATGATATTTAATAAAATAAGTAGAAATCCACTAAAAGTTTTGTTTGGTTATCTTGCAATCCCGAGATAATCGTCTCCATGCTCCAAATCCATTTTAAAGCCATTTTTAAGGCATTTCGCGCATACATGAAATGAACACATTTTTCTCCAAAACTATAACAGATGCAAGCTTGTCCTGTTTGGTGGAGATGATATTTAATAAAATAAGTAGAAATCCACTAAAAGTTTTGTTTGGTTATCTTGCAATCCCGAGATAATCGTCTCCATGCTCCAAATCCATTTTAAAGCCATTTTTAAGGCATTTCGCGCATACATGAAATGAACACATTTTTCTCCAAAACTATAACAGATGCAAGCTTGTCCTGTTTGGTGGAGATAATATTTAATAAAATAAGTAGAAATCTACTAAAAGTTTCGTTTGTTTATATTGCCATCCTGAGATAATCGTCTCCATGCTCCAAATCCATTTTAAAGCCATTTCAAAGGCATTTTGCGCATACATGAAATGAACACATTTTTCTCCAAAACTATAACACATGCAAGCTTGTCCTGTTTGGTGGAGATGATATTTAATAAAATAAGTAGAAATCCACTAAAAGTTTTGTTTGGTTATCTTGCAATCCCGAGATAATCGTCTCCATGCTCCAAATCCATTTTAAAGCCATTTTTAAGGCATTTCGCGCATACATGAAATGAACACATTTTTCTCCAAAACTATAACAGATGCAAGCTTGTCCTGTTTGGTGGAGATGATATTTAATAAAATAAGTAGAAATCCACTAAAAGTTTTGTTTGGTTATCTTGCAATCCCGAGATAATCGTCTCCATGCTCCAAATCCATTTTAAAGCCATTTTTAAGGCATTTTGCGCATACATGAAATGAACACATTTTTCTCCAAAACTATAACAGATGCAAGCTTGTCCTGTTTGGTGGAGATGATATTTAATAAAATAAGTAGAAATCCACTAAAAGTTTTGTTTGGTTATCTTGCAATCCCGAGATAATCGTCTCCATGCTCCAAATCCATTTTAAAGCCATTTTTAAGGCATTTCGCGCATACATGAAATGAACACATTTTTCTCCAAAACTATAACAGATGCAAGCTTGTCCTGTTTGGTGGAGATGATATTTAATAAAATAAGTAGAAATCCACTAAAAGTTTTGTTTGGTTATATTGCAATCCCGAGATAATCGTCTCCATGCTCCAAATCCATTTTAAAGCCATTTTTAAGGCATTTCGCGCATACATGAAATGAACACATTTTTCTCCAAAACTATAACAGATGCAAGCTTGTCCTGTTTGGTGGAGATGATATTTAATAAAATAAGTAGAAATCCACTAAAAGTTTTGTTTGGTTATCTTGCAATCCCGAGATAATCGTCTCCATGCTCCAAATCCATTTTAAAGCCATTTTTAAGGCATTTCGCGCACACATGAAATAAACACATTTTTCTCCAAAACTATAACAGATGCAAGCTTGTCCTGTTTGGTGGAGATGATATTTAATAAAATAAGTAGAAATCCACTAAAAGTTTTGTTTGGTTATCTTGCAATCCCGAGATAATCGTCTCCATACTCCAAATCCATTTTAAAGCCATTTTTAAGGCATTTCGCGCATACATGAAATGAACACATTTTTCTCCAAAACTATAACAGATGCAAGCTTGTCCTGTTTGGTGGAGATGATATTTAATAAAATAAGTAGAAATCCACTAAAAGTTTTGTTTGGTTATCTTGCAATCCCGAGATAATCGTCTCCATGCTCCAAATCCATTTTAAAGCCATTTTTAAGGCATTTCGCGCATACATGAAATGAACACATTTTTCTCCAAAACTATAACAGATGCAAGCTTGTCCTGTTTGGTGGAGATGATATTTAATAAAATAAGTAGAAATCCACTAAAAGTTTTGTTTGGTTATCTTGCAATCCCGAGATAATCGTCTCCATGCTCCAAATCCATTTTAAAGCCATTTCAAAGGCATTTTGCGCATACATGAAATGAACACATTTTTCTCCAAAACTATAACACATGCAAGCTTGTCCTGTTTGGTGGAGATGATATTTAATAAAATAAGTAGAAATCCACTAAAAGTTTTGTTTCTTTATCTTGCAATCCCGAGATAATCGTCTCCATGCTCCAAATCCATTTTAAAGCCATTTTTAAGGCATTTCGCGCATACATGAAATGAACACATTTTTCTCCAAAACTATAACAGATGCAAGCTTGTCCTGTTTGGTGGAGATGATATTTAATAAAATAAGTAGAAATCCACTAAAAGTTTTGTTTGGTTATCTTGCAATCCCGAGATAATCGTCTCCATGCTCCAAATCCATTTTAAAGCCATTTTTAAGGCATTTCGCGCATACATGAAATGAACACATTTTTCTCCAAAACTATAACAGATGCAAGCTTGTCCTGTTTGGTGGAGATGATATTTAATAAAATAAGTAGAAATCCACTAAAAGTTTTGTTTGGTTATCTTGCAATCCCGAGATAATCGTCTCCATGCTCCAAATCCATTTTAAAGCCATTTTTAAGGCATTTCGCGCATACATGAAATGAACACATTTTTCTCCAAAACTATAACAGATGCAAGCTTGTCCTGTTTGGTGGAGATGATATTTAATAAAATAAGTAGAAATCCACTAAAAGTTTTGTTTGGTTATCTTGCAATCCCGAGATAATCGTCTCCATGCTCCAAATCCATTTTAAAGCCATTTTTAAGGCATTTCGCGCATACATGAAATGAACACATTTTTCTCCAAAACTATAACAGATGCAAGCTTGTCCTGTTTGGTGGAGATGATATTTAATAAAATAAGTAGAAATCCACTAAAAGTTTTGTTTGGTTATATTGCAATCCCGAGATAATCGTCTCCATGCTCCAAATCCATTTTAAAGCCATTTTTAAGGCATTTCGCGCATACATGAAATGAACACATTTTTCTCCAAAACTATAACAGATGCAAGCTTGTCCTGTTTGGTGGAGATGATATTTAATAAAATAAGTAGAAATCCACTAAAAGTTTTGTTTGGTTATCTTGCAATCCCGAGATAATCGTCTCCATGCTCCAAATCCATTTTAAAGCCATTTTTAAGGCATTTCGCGCATACATGAAATGAACACATTTTTCTCCAAAACTATAACAGATGCAAGCTTGTCCTGTTTGGTGGAGATAATATTTAATAAAATAAGTAGAAATCTACTAAAAGTTTCGTTTGTTTATATTGCCATCCTGAGATAATCGTCTCCATGCTCCAAATCCATTTTAAAACCATTTCAAAGGCATTTTGCGCATACATGAAATGAACACATTTTTCTCCAAAACTATAACACATGCAAGCTTGTCCTGTTTGGTGGAGATGATATTTAATAAAATAAGTAGAAATCCACTAAAAGTTTTGTTTGGTTATCTTGCAATCCCGAGATAATCGTCTCCATGCTCCAAATCCATTTTAAAGCCATTTTTAAGGCATTTCGCGCATACATGAAATGAACACATTTTTCTCCAAAACGATAACAGATGCAAGCTTGCCCTGTTTGGTGGAGATGATATTTAATAAAATAAGTAGAAATCCACTAAAAGTTTTGTTTGGTTATCTTGCAATCCCGAGATAATCGTCTCCATGCTCCAAATCCATTTTAAAGCCATTTTTAAGGCATTTCGCGCATACATGAAATGAACACATTTTTCTCCAAAACTATAACAGATGCAAGCTTGTCCTGTTTGGTGGAGATGATATTTAATAAAATAAGTAGAAATCCACTAAAAGTTTTGTTTGGTTATCTTGCAATCCCGAGATAATCGTCTCCATGCTCCAAATCCATTTTAAAGCCATTTTTAAGGCATTTCGCGCATACATGAAATGAACACATTTTTCTCCAAAACTATAACAGATGCAAGCTTGTCCTGTTTGGTGGAGATGATATTTAATAAAATAAGTAGAAATCCACTAAAAGTTTTGTTTGGTTATCTTGCAATCCCGAGATAATCGTCTCCATGCTCCAAATCCATTTTAAAGCCATTTTTAAGGCATTTCGCGCATACATGAAATGAACACATTTTTCTCCAAAACTATAACAGATGCAAGCTTGTCCTGTTTGGTGGAGATAATATTTAATAAAATAAGTAGAAATCTACTAAAAGTTTCGTTTGTTTATATTGCCATCCTGAGATAATCGTCTCCATGCTCCAAATCCATTTTAAAGCCATTTCAAAGGCATTTTGCGCATACATGAAATGAACACATTTTTCTCCAAAACTATAACACATGCAAGCTTGTCCTGTTTGGTGGAGATGATATTTAATAAAATAAGTAGAAATCCACTAAAAGTTTTGTTTGGTTATCTTGCAATCCCGAGATAATCGTCTCCATGCTCCAAATCCATTTTAAAGCCATTTTTAAGGCATTTCGCGCATACATGAAATGAACACATTTTTCTCCAAAACTATAACAGATGCAAGCTTGTCCTGTTTGGTGGAGATGATATTTAATAAAATAAGTAGAAATCCACTAAAAGTTTTGTTTGGTTATCTTGCAATCCCGAGATAATCGTCTCCATGCTCCAAATCCATTTTAAAGCCATTTTTAAGGCATTTTGCGCATACATGAAATGAACACATTTTTCTCCAAAACTATAACAGATGCAAGCTTGTCCTGTTTGGTGGAGATGATATTTAATAAAATAAGTAGAAATCCACTAAAAGTTTTGTTTGGTTATCTTGCAATCCCGAGATAATCGTCTCCATGCTCCAAATCCATTTTAAAGCCATTTTTAAGGCATTTCGCGCATACATGAAATGAACACATTTTTCTCCAAAACTATAACAGATGCAAGCTTGTCCTGTTTGGTGGAGATGATATTTAATAAAATAAGTAGAAATCCACTAAAAGTTTTGTTTGGTTATCTTGCAATCCCGAGATAATCGTCTCCATGCTCCAAATCCATTTTAAAGCCATTTTTAAGGCATTTCGCGCATACATGAAATGAACACATTTTTCTCCAAAACTATAACAGATGCAAGCTTGTCCTGTTTGGTGGAGATGATATTTAATAAAATAAGTAGAAATCCACTAAAAGTTTTGTTTGGTTATCTTGCAATCCCGAGATAATCGTCTCCATGCTCCAAATCCATTTTAAAGCCATTTTTAAGGCATTTCGCGCATACATGAAATGAACACATTTTTCTCCAAAACTATAACAGATGCAAGCTTGTCCTGTTTGGTGGAGATGATATTTAATAAAATAAGTAGAAATCCACTAAAAGTTTTGTTTGGTTATCTTGCAATCCCGAGATAATCGTCTCCATGCTCCAAATCCATTTTAAAGCCATTTTTAAGGCATTTCGCGCATACATGAAATGAACACATTTTTCTCCAAAACTATAACAGATGCAAGCTTGTCCTGTTTGGTGGAGATGATATTTAATAAAATAAGTAGAAATCCACTAAAAGTTTTGTTTGGTTATCTTGCAATCCCGAGATAATCGTCTCCATGCTCCAAATCCATTTTAAAGCCATTTTTAAGGCATTTCGCGCATACATGAAATGAACACATTTTTCTCCAAAACTATAACAGATGCAAGCTTGTCCTGTTTGGTGGAGATGATATTTAATAAAATAAGTAGAAATCCACTAAAAGTTTTGTTTGGTTATCTTGCAATCCCGAGATAATCGTCTCCATGCTCCAAATCCATTTTAAAGCCATTTTTAAGTCATTTCGCGCATACATGAAATGAACACATTTTTCTCCAAAACTATAACAGATGCAAGCTTGTCCTGTTTGGTGGAGATAATATTTAATAAAATAAGTAGAAATCTACTAAAAGTTTCGTTTGTTTATATTGCCATCCTGAGATAATCGTCTCCATGCTCCAAATCCATTTTAAAGCCATTTCAAAGGCATTTCGCGCATACATGAAATGAACACATTTTTCTCCAAAACTATAACAGATGCAAGCTTGTCCTGTTTGGTGGAGATGATATTTAATAAAATAAGTAGAAATCCACTAAAAGTTTTGTTTGGTTATCTTGCAATCCCGAGATAATCGTCTCCATGCTCCAAATCCATTTTAAAGCCATTTTTAAGGCATTTCGCGCATACATGAAATGAACACATTTTTCTCCAAAACTATAACAGATGCAAGCTTGTCCTGTTTGGTGGAGATGATATTTAATAAAATAAGTAGAAATCCACTAAAAGTTTTGTTTGGTTATCTTGCAATCCCGAGATAATCGTCTCCATGCTCCAAATCCATTTTAAAGCCATTTTTAAGGCATTTCGCGCATACATGAAATGAACACATTTTTCTCCAAAACTATAACAGATGCAAGCTTGTCCTGTTTGGTGGAGATGATATTTAATAAAATAAGTAGAAATCCACTAAAAGTTTTGTTTGGTTATCTTGCAATCCCGAGATAATCGTCTCCATGCTCCAAATCCATTTTAAAGCCATTTTTAAGGCATTTCGCGCATACATGAAATGAACACATTTTTCTCCAAAACTATAACAGATGCAAGCTTGTCCTGTTTGGTGGAGATGATATTTAATAAAATAAGTAGAAATCCACTAAAAGTTTTGTTTGGTTATCTTGCAATCCCGAGATAATCGTCTCCATGCTCCAAATCCATTTTAAAGCCATTTTTAAGGCATTTCGCGCATACATGAAATGAACACATTTTTCTCCAAAACTATAACAGATGCAAGCTTGTCCTGTTTGGTGGAGATGATATTTAATAAAATAAGTAGAAATCCACTAAAAGTTTTGTTTGGTTATCTTGCAATCCCGAGATAATCGTCTCCATGCTCCAAATCCATTTTAAAGCCATTTTTAAGTCATTTCGCGCATACATGAAATGAACACATTTTTCTCCAAAACTATAACAGATGCAAGCTTGTCCTGTTTGGTGGAGATAATATTTAATAAAATAAGTAGAAATCTACTAAAAGTTTCGTTTGTTTATATTGCCATCCTGAGATAATCGTCTCCATGCTCCAAATCCATTTTAAAGCCATTTCAAAGGCATTTTGCGCATACATGAAATGAACACATTTTTCTCCAAAACTATAACACATGCAAGCTTGTCCTGTTTGGTGGAGATGATATTTAATAAAATAAGTAGAAATCCACTAAAAGTTTTGTTTGGTTATCTTGCAATCCCGAGATAATCGTCTCCATGCTCCAAATCCATTTAAAGCCATTTTAAGGCATTTCGCGCATACATGAAATGAACACATTTTTCTCCAAAACTATAACAGATGCAAGCTTGTCCTGTTTGGTGGAGATGATATTTAATAAAATAAGTAGAAATCCACTAAAAGTTTTGTTTGGTTATCTTGCAATCCCGAGATAATCGTCTCCATGCTCCAAATCCATTTTAAAGCCATTTTTAAGGCATTTCGCGCATACATGAAATGAACACATTTTTCTCCAAAACTAAAACAGATGCAAGCTTGTCCTGTTTGGTGGAGATGATATTTAATAAAATAAGTAGAAATCCACTAAAAGTTTTGTTTGGTTATATTGCAATCCCGAGATAATCGTCTCCATGCTCCAAATCCATTTTAAAGCCATTTTTAAGGCATTTCGCGCATACATGAAATGAACACATTTTTCTCCAAAACTATAACAGATGCAAGCTTGTCCTGTTTGGTGGAGATGATATTTAATAAAATAAGTAGAAATCCACTAAAAGTTTTGTTTGGTTATCTTGCAATCCCGAGATAATCGTCTCCATGCTCCAAATCCATTTTAAAGCCATTTTTAAGGCATTTCGCGCATACATGAAATGAACACATTTTTCTCCAAAACTATAACAGATGCAAGCTTGTCCTGTTTGGTGGAGATGATATTTAATAAAATAAGTAGAAATCCACTAAAAGTTTTGTTTGGTTATCTTGCAATCCCGAGATAATCGTCTCCATGCTCCAAATCCATTTTAAAGCCATTTTTAAGGCATTTCGCGCATACATGAAATGAACACATTTTTCTCCAAAACTATAACAGATGCAAGCTTGTCCTGTTTGGTGGAGATGATATTTAATAAAATAAGTAGAAATCCACTAAAAGTTTTGTTTGGTTATCTTGCAATCCCGAGATAATCGTCTCCATGCTCCAAATCCATTTTAAACCATTTTTAAGGCATTTCGCGCATACATGAAATGAACACATTTTTCTCCAAAACTATAACAGATGCAAGCTTGTCCTGTTTGGTGGAGATGATATTTAATAAAATAAGTAGAAATCCACTAAACGTTTTGTTTGGTTATCTTGCAATCCCGAGATAATCGTCTCCATGCTCCAAATCCATTTTAAAGCCATTTTTAAGGCATTTCGCGCATACATGAAATGAACACATTTTTCTCCAAAACTATAACAGATGCAAGCTTGTCCTGTTTGGTGGAGATGATATTTAATAAAATAAGTAGAAATCCACTAAAAGTTTTGTTTGGTTATCTTGCAATCCCGAGATAATCGTCTCCATGCTCCAAATCCATTTTAAAGCCATTTTTAAGGCATTTCGCGCATACATGAAATGAACACATTTTTCTCCAAAACTATAACAGATGCAAGCTTGTCCTGTTTGGTGGAGATGATATTTAATAAATTAAGTAGAAATCCACTAAACGTTTTGTTTGGTTATCTTGCAATCCCGAGATAATCGTCTCCATGCTCCAAATCCATTTTAAAGCCATTTTTAAGGCATTTCGCGCATACATGAAATGAACACATTTTTCTCCAAAACTATAACAGATGCAAGCTTGTCCTGTTTGGTGGAGATGATATTTAATAAAATAAGTAGAAATCCACTAAAAGTTTTGTTTGGTTATCTTGCAATCCCGAGATAATCGTCTCCATGCTCCAAATCCATTTTAAAGCCATTTTTAAGGCATTTCGCGCATACATGAAATGAACACATTTTTCTCCAAAACTATAACAGATGCAAGCTTGTCCTGTTTGGTGGAGATAATATTTAATAAAATAAGTAGAAATCTACTAAAAGTTTCGTTTGTTTATATTGCCATCCTGAGATAATCGTCTCCATGCTCCAAATCCATTTTAAAGCCATTTCAAAGGCATTTTGCGCATACATGAAATGAACACATTTTTCTCCAAAACTATAACACATGCAAGCTTGTCCTGTTTGGTGGAGATGATATTTAATAAAATAAGTAGAAATCCACTAAAAGTTTTGTTTGGTTATCTTGCAATCCCGAGATAATCGTCTCCATGCTCCAAATCCATTTTAAAGCCATTTTTAAGGCATTTCGCGCATACATGAAATGAACACATTTTTCTCCAAAACTATAACAGATGCAAGCTTGTCCTGTTTGGTGGAGATGATATTTAATAAAATAAGTAGAAATCCACTAAAAGTTTTGTTTGGTTATCTTGCAATCCCGAGATAATCGTCTCCATGCTCCAAATCCATTTTAAAGCCATTTTTAAGGCATTTCGCGCATACATGAAATGAACACATTTTTCTCCAAAACTATAACAGATGCAAGCTTGTCCTGTTTGGTGGAGATAATATTTAATAAAATAAGTAGAAATCTACTAAAAGTTTCGTTTGTTTATATTGCCATCCTGAGATAATCGTCTCCATGCTCCAAATCCATTTTAAAGCCATTTCAAAGGCATTTTGCGCATACATGAAATGAACACATTTTTCTCCAAAACTATAACAGATGCAAGCTTGTCCTGTTTGGTGGAGATGATATTTATTAAAATAAGTAGAAATCCACTAAAAGTTTTGTTTGGTTATCTTGCAATCCCGAGATAATCGTCTCCATGCTCCAAATCCATTTTAAAGCCATTTTTAAGGCATTTCGCGCATACATGAAATGAACACATTTTTCTCCAAAACTATAACAGATGCAAGCTTGTCCTGTTTGGTGGAGATGATATTTAATAAAATAAGTAGAAATCCACTAAAAGTTTTGTTTGGTTATCTTGCAATCCCGAGATAATCGTCTCCATGCTCCAAATCCATTTTAAAGCCATTTTTAAGGCATTTCGCGCATACATGAAATGAACACATTTTTCTCCAAAACTATAACAGATGCAAGCTTGTCCTGTTTGGTGGAGATGATATTTAATAAAATAAGTAGAAATCCACTAAAAGTTTTGTTTGGTTATATTGCAATCCCGAGATAATCGTCTCCATGCTCCAAATCCATTTTAAAGCCATTTTTAAGGCATTTCGCGCATACATGAAATGAACACATTTTTCTCCAAAACTATAACAGATGCAAGCTTGTCCTGTTTGGTGGAGATGATATTTAATAAAATAAGTAGAAATCCACTAAAAGTTTTGTTTGGTTATCTTGCAATCCCGAGATAATCGTCTCCATGCTCCAAATCCATTTTAAAGCCATTTTTAAGGCATTTCGCGCATACATGAAATGAACACATTTTTCTCCAAAACTATAACAGATGCAAGCTTGTCCTGTTTGGTGGAGATGATATTTAATAAAATAAGTAGAAATCCACTAAAAGTTTTGTTTGGTTATCTTGCAATCCCGAGATAATCGTCTCCATACTCCAAATCCATTTTAAAGCCATTTTTAAGGCATTTCGCGCATACATGAAATGAACACATTTTTCTCCAAAACTATAACAGATGCAAGCTTGTCCTGTTTGGTGGAGATGATATTTAATAAAATAAGTAGAAATCCACTAAAAGTTTTGTTTGGTTATCTTGCAATCCCGAGATAATCGTCTCCATGCTCCAAATCCATTTTAAAGCCTTTTTTAAGGCATTTCGCGCATACATGAAATGAACACATTTTTCTCCAAAACTATAACAGATGCAAGCTTGTCCTGTTTGGTGGAGATGATATTTAATAAAATAAGTAGAAATCCACTAAAAGTTTTGTTTGGTTATCTTGCAATCCCGAGATAATCGTCTCCATGCTCCAAATCCATTTTAAAGCCATTTTTAAGGCATTTCGCGCATACATGAAATGAACACATTTTTCTCCAAAACTATAACAGATGCAAGCTTGTCCTGTTTGGTGGAGATAATATTTAATAAAATAAGTAGAAATCTACTAAAAGTTTCGTTTGTTTATATTGCCATCCTGAGATAATCGTCTCCATGCTCCAAATCCATTTTAAAGCCATTTCAAAGGCATTTTGCGCATACATGAAATGAACACTTTTTTCTCCAAAACTATAACACATGCAAGCTTGTCCTGTTTGGTGGAGATGATAATTAATAAAATAAGTAGAAATCCACTAAAAGTTTTGTTTGGTTATCTTGCAATCCCGAGATAATCGTCTCCATGCTCCAAATCCATTTTAAAGCCATTTTTAAGGCATTTCGCGCATACATGAAATGAACACATTTTTCTCCAAAACTATAACAGATGCAAGCTTGTCCTGTTTGGTGGAGATGATATTTAATAAAATAAGTAGAAATCCACTAAAAGTTTTGTTTGGTTATCTTGCAATCCCGAGATAATCGTCTCCATGCTCCAAATCCATTTTAAAGCCATTTTTAAAGCATTTCGCGCATACATGAAATGAACACATTTTTCTCCAAAACTATAACAGATGCAAGCTTGTCCTGTTTGGTGGAGATGATATTTAATAAAATAAGTAGAAATCCACTAAAAGTTTTGTTTGGTTATCTTGCAATCCCGAGATAATCGTCTCCATGCTCCAAATCCATTTTAAAGCCATTTCAAAGGCATTTTGCGCATACATGAAATGAACACATTTTTCTCCAAAACTATAACAGATGCAAGCTTGTCCTGTTTGGTGGAGATAATATTTAATAAAATAAGTAGAAATCTACTAAAAGTTTCGTTTGTTTATATTGCCATCCTGAGATAATCGTCTCCATGCTCCAAATCCATTTTAAAGCCATTTCAAAGGCATTTTGCGCATACATGAAATGAACACATTTTTCTCCAAAACTATAACACATGCAAGCTTGTCCTGTTTGGTGGAGATGATATTTAATAAAATAAGTAGAAATCCACTAAAAGTTTTGTTTGGTTATCTTGCAATTCCGAGATAATCGTCTCCATGCTCCAAATCCATTTTAAAGCCATTTTTAAGGCATTTCGCGCATACATGAAATGAACACATTTTTCTCCAAAACTATAACAGATGCAAGCTTGTCCTGTTTGGTGGAGATGATATTTAATAAAATAAGTAGAAATCCACTAAAAGTTTTGTTTGGTTATCTTGCAATCCCGAGATAATCGTCTCCATGCTCCAAATCCATTTTAAAGCCATTTTTAAGGCATTTCGCGCATACATGAAATGAACACATTTTTCTCCAAAACTATAACAGATGCAAGCTTGTCCTGTTTGGTGGAGATAATATTTAATAAAATAAGTAGAAATCTACTAAAAGTTTCGTTTGTTTATATTGCCATCCTGAGATAATCGTCTCCATGCTCCAAATCCATTTTAAAGCCATTTCAAAGGCATTTTGCGCATACATGAAATGAACACATTTTTCTCCAAAACTATAACAGATGCAAGCTTGTCCTGTTTGGTGGAGATGATATTTATTAAAATAAGTAGAAATCCACTAAAAGTTTTGTTTGGTTATCTTGCAATCCCGAGATAATCGTCTCCATGCTCCAAATCCATTTTAAAGCCATTTTTAAGGCATTTCGCGCATACATGAAATGAACACATTTTTCTCCAAAACTATAACAGATGCAAGCTTGTCCTGTTTGGTGGAGATGATATTTAATAAAATAAGTAGAAATCCACTAAAAGTTTTGTTTGGTTATCTTGCTATCCCGAGATAATCGTCTCCATGCTCCAAATCCATTTTAAAGCCATTTTTAAGGCATTTCGCGCATACATGAAATGAACACATTTTTCTCCAAAACTATAACAGATGCAAGCTTGTCCTGTTTGGTGGAGATGATATTTAATAAAATAAGTAGAAATCCACTAAAAGTTTTGTTTGGTTATATTGCAATCCCGAGATAATCGTCTCCATGCTCCAAATCCATTTTAAAGCCATTTTTAAGGCATTTCGCGCATACATGAAATGAACACATTTTTCTCCAAAACTATAACAGATGCAAGCTTGTCCTGTTTGGTGGAGATGATATTTAATAAAATAAGTAGAAATCCACTAAAAGTTTTGTTTGGTTATCTTGCAATCCCGAGATAATCGTCTCCATGCTCCAAATCCATTTTAAAGCCATTTTTAAGGCATTTCGCGCATACATGAAATGAACACATTTTTCTCCAAAACTATAACAGATGCAAGCTTGTCCTGTTTGGTGGAGATGATATTTAATAAAATAAGTAGAAATCCACTAAAAGTTTTGTTTGGTTATCTTGCAATCCCGAGATAATCGTCTCCATACTCCAAATCCATTTTAAAGCCATTTTTAAGGCATTTCGCGCATACATGAAATGAACACATTTTTCTCCAAAACTATAACAGATGCAAGCTTGTCCTGTTTGGTGGAGATGATATTTAATAAAATAAGTAGAAATCCACTAAAAGTTTTGTTTGGTTATCTTGCAATCCCGAGATAATCGTCTCCATGCTCCAAATCCATTTTAAAGCCATTTTTAAGGCATTTCGCGCATACATGAAATGAACACATTTTTCTCCAAAACTATAACAGATGCAAGCTTGTCCTGTTTGGTGGAGATGATATTTAATAAAATAAGTAGAAATCCACTAAAAGTTTTGTTTGGTTATCTTGCAATCCCGAGATAATCGTCTCCATGCTCCAAATCCATTTTAAAGCCATTTTTAAGGCATTTCGCGCATACATGAAATGAACACATTTTTCTCCAAAACTATAACAGATGCAAGCTTGTCCTGTTTGGTGGAGATAATATTTAATAAAATAAGTAGAAATCTACTAAAAGTTTCGTTTGTTTATATTGCCATCCTGAGATAATCGTCTCCATGCTCCAAATCCATTTTAAAGCCATTTCAAAGGCATTTTGCGCATACATGAAATGAACACATTTTTCTCCAAAACTATAACACATGCAAGCTTGTCCTGTTTGGTGGAGATGATATTTAATAAAATAAGTAGAAATCCACTAAAAGTTTTGTTTGGTTATCTTGCAATCCCGAGATAATCGTCTCCATGCTCCAAATCCATTTTAAAGCCATTTCAAAGGCATTTTGCGCATACATGAAATGAACACATTTTTCTCCAAAACTATAACAGATGCAAGCTTGTCCTGTTTGGTGGAGATAATATTTAATAAAATAAGTAGAAATCTACTAAAAGTTTCGTTTGTTTATATTGCCATCCTGAGATAATCGTCTCCATGCTCCAAATCCATTTTAAAGCCATTTCAAAGGCATTTTGCGCATACATGAAATGAACACATTTTTCTCCAAAACTATAACACATGCAAGCTTGTCCTGTTTGGTGGAGATGATATTTAATAAAATAAGTAGAAATCCACTAAAAGTTTTGTTTGGTTATCTTGCAATTCCGAGATAATCGTCTCCATGCTCCAAATCCATTTTAAAGCCATTTTTAAGGCATTTCGCGCATACATGAAATGAACACATTTTTCTCCAAAACTATAACAGATGCAAGCTTGTCCTGTTTGGTGGAGATGATATTTAATAAAATAAGTAGAAATCCACTAAAAGTTTTGTTTGGTTATCTTGCAATCCCGAGATAATCGTCTCCATGCTCCAAATCCATTTTAAAGCCATTTTTAAGGCATTTCGCGCATACATGAAATGAACACATTTTTCTCCAAAACTATAACAGATGCAAGCTTGTCCTGTTTTGTGGAGATAATATTTAATAAAATAAGTAGAAATCTACTAAAAGTTTCGTTTGTTTATATTGCCATCCTGAGATAATCGTCTCCATGCTCCAAATCCATTTTAAAGCCATTTCAAAGGCATTTTGCGCATACATGAAATGAACACATTTTTCTCCAAAACTATAACAGATGCAAGCTTGTCCTGTTTGGTGGAGATGATATTTATTAAAATAAGTAGAAATCCACTAAAAGTTTTGTTTGGTTATCTTGCAATCCCGAGATAATCGTCTCCATGCTCCAAATCCATTTTAAAGCCATTTTTAAGGCATTTCGCGCATACATGAAATGAACACATTTTTCTCCAAAACTATAACAGATGCAAGCTTGTCCTGTTTGGTGGAGATGATATTTAATAAAATAAGTAGAAATCCACTAAACGTTTTGTTTGGTTATCTTGCTATCCCGAGATAATCGTCTCCATGCTCCAAATCCATTTTAAAGCCATTTTTAAGGCATTTCGCGCATACATGAAATGAACACATTTTTCTCCAAAACTATAACAGATGCAAGCTTGTCCTGTTTGGTGGAGATGATATTTAATAAAATAAGTAGAAATCCACTAAAAGTTTTGTTTGGTTATATTGCAATCCCGAGATAATCGTCTCCATGCTCCAAATCCATTTTAAAGCCATTTTTAAGGCATTTCGCGCATACATGAAATGAACACATTTTTCTCCAAAACTATAACAGATGCAAGCTTGTCCTGTTTGGTGGAGATGATATTTAATAAAATAAGTAGAAATCCACTAAAAGTTTTGTTTGGTTATCTTGCAATCCCGAGATAATCGTCTCCATGCTCCAAATCCATTTTAAAGCCATTTTTAAGGCATTTCGCGCATACATGAAATGAACACATTTTTCTCCAAAACTATAACAGATGCAAGCTTGTCCTGTTTGGTGGAGATGATATTTAATAAAATAAGTAGAAATCCACTAAAAGTTTTGTTTGGTTATCTTGCAATCCCGAGATAATCGTCTCCATACTCCAAATCCATTTTAAAGCCATTTTTAAGGCATTTCGCGCATACATGAAATGAACACATTTTTCTCCAAAACTATAACAGATGCAAGCTTGTCCTGTTTGGTGGAGATGATATTTAATAAAATAAGTAGAAATCCACTAAAAGTTTTGTTTGGTTATCTTGCAATCCCGAGATAATCGTCTCCATGCTCCAAATCCATTTTAAAGCCATTTTTAAGGCATTTCGCGCATACATGAAATGAACACATTTTTCTCCAAAACTATAACAGATGCAAGCTTGTCCTGTTTGGTGGAGATGATATTTAATAAAATAAGTAGAAATCCACTAAAAGTTTTGTTTGGTTATCTTGCAATCCCGAGATAATCGTCTCCATGCTCCAAATCCATTTTAAAGCCATTTTTAAGGCATTTCGCGCATACATGAAATGAACACATTTTTCTCCAAAACTATAACAGATGCAAGCTTGTCCTGTTTGGTGGAGATAATATTTAATAAAATAAGTAGAAATCTACTAAAAGTTTCGTTTGTTTATATTGCCATCCTGAGATAATCGTCTCCATGCTCCAAATCCATTTTAAAGCCATTTCAAAGGCATTTTGCGCATACATGAAATGAACACATTTTTCTCCAAAACTATAACAGATGCAAGCTTGTCCTGTTTGGTGGAGATGATATTTAATAAAATAAGTAGAAATCCACTAAAAGTTTTGTTTGGTTATCTTGCAATCCCGAGATAATCGTCTCCATGCTCCAAATCCATTTTAAAGCCATTTTTAAGGCATTTCGCGCATACATGAAATGAACACATTTTTCTCCAAAACTATAACAGATGCAAGCTTGTCCTGTTTGGTGGAGATGATATTTAATAAAATAAGTAGAAATCCACTAAAAGTTTTGTTTGGTTATCTTGCAATCCCGAGATAATCGTCTCCATGCTCCAAATCCATTTGAAAGCCATTTTTAAGGCATTTCGCGCATACATGAAATGAACACATTTTTCTCCAAAACTATAACAGATGCAAGCTTGTCCTGTTTGGTGGAGATGATATTTAATAAAATAAGTAGAAATCCACTAAAAGTTTTGTTTGGTTATCTTGCAATCCCGAGATAATCGTCTCCATGCTCCAAATCCATTTTAAAGCCATTTTTAAAGCATTTCGCGCATACATGAAATGAACACATTTTTCTCCAAAACTATAACAGATGCAAGCTTGTCCTGTTTGGTGGAGATGATATTTAATAAAATAAGTAGAAATCCACTAAAAGTTTTGTTTGGTTATCTTGCAATCCCGAGATAATCGTCTCCATGCTCCAAATCCATTTTAAAGCCATTTCAAAGGCATTTTGCGCATACATGAAATGAACACATTTTTCTCCAAAACTATAACAGATGCAAGCTTGTCCTGTTTGGTGGAGATAATATTTAATAAAATAAGTAGAAATCTACTAAAAGTTTCGTTTGTTTATATTGCCATCCTGAGATAATCGTCTCCATGCTCCAAATCCATTTTAAAGCCATTTCAAAGGCATTTTGCGCATACATGAAATGAACACATTTTTCTCCAAAACTATAACACATGCAAGCTTGTCCTGTTTGGTGGAGATGATATTTAATAAAATAAGTAGAAATCCACTAAAAGTTTTGTTTGGTTATCTTGCAATTCCGAGATAATCGTCTCCATGCTCCAAATCCATTTTAAAGCCATTTTTAAGGCATTTCGCGCATACATGAAATGAACACATTTTTCTCCAAAACTATAACAGATGCAAGCTTGTCCTGTTTGGTGGAGATGATATTTAATAAAATAAGTAGAAATCCACTAAAAGTTTTGTTTGGTTATCTTGCAATCCCGAGATAATCGTCTCCATGCTCCAAATCCATTTTAAAGCCATTTTTAAGGCATTTCGCGCATACATGAAATGAACACATTTTTCTCCAAAACTATAACAGATGCAAGCTTGTCCTGTTTGGTGGAGATAATATTTAATAAAATAAGTAGAAATCTACTAAAAGTTTCGTTTGTTTATATTGCCATCCTGAGATAATCGTCTCCATGCTCCAAATCCATTTTAAAGCCATTTCAAAGGCATTTTGCGCATACATGAAATGAACACATTTTTCTCCAAAACTATAACAGATGCAAGCTTGTCCTGTTTGGTGGAGATGATATTTATTAAAATAAGTAGAAATCCACTAAAAGTTTTGTTTGGTTATCTTGCAATCCTGAGATAAACTTAGTGCCAAAAGCGAATCTCTGGCGGCAGGCAGACAAGAATGGCCATTCCACCGAGTCAAATGTTTTGGCCGCGTCCAGCAAGGCCAAGGCCCACTCGTTTTCCTGGACCAACATAGTGTATTGCACTATGGACTGGACCCATCTAATATTTATAGAGTTGTTTTTCCCAGGCATTTATCCTGTTTCATCCGGGGACACTACATCTAGTATAACAGAATTAAGCTGGGACGCCAATATTTTGGTAAAAATCTTATAGTCAACGTTGACCAATGATATAGGGCGGTATGAGCCACAGTCCAGTGATCCTTTCCCTCCTTCCTCAGTACAAGAATATGCGCTTTGTATAGAGAGGCAGTTAGAGAGCCACCAAGTGTATGGTGTGAAAAAATATCAAGAAGGACTGGGGCCAAGGTGTCACAAATATTTGCTGTAAAAGTCTATTTGAAGGCCGTCTGGACCGGGAGATTTCCCTCTAGCCATATCTGAGATGGCTGTTGTTACTTCTTCTGTTGTTATGTCTGCCTCTAGAAATTCTCGTTGTGACTGACTCAACGTTTGACATTCTACATCTGACAAATATGCCAAACAATCCTGGACGCCATGAACACTTTTAGAGCTGTACAAAGTTTTATAGAACGTGTAGAAACATTGTGAGATGCCCTCAGGGGATGTGACAATCGAACCATCCGCCTTTGGTATAGCCAGTACTGTATTTGAAGCATTATGCTGCCTATCTATATATGCAAGTAATTTGTTTGACTCGTTCCCAAGTTCAAAGTATGACAGTCGGGTGAAGAATAGCTTACGTTTAGATTTAGTTTCAGAGTGTTGTACATATGTTCTATATGAGTGCAACCAAGCCGCCCTGTTCCCATTAGTTGGGCTAGATATATATCTTGCCTCCGAGTCCCTGAGTCTTCTTTCTATTATGTCATTCTCCACCCTTGTCATCCGTTTAAGATGTGCTATGGTCGAAGTTAAAGGGGTTATCCGGCTTCTTTGACTTCTTTTTTTAATTACCCTATGGGGCTACATTGGGGCAGGTAAGTAGATAGAGACCACTTACCTGCCCTGCTGTCAGCCCCTCTCCCCCGGCTCAGAGCGGTCATGTGCCCGCTCCTGCCGCGATTTTGCTGCTTCCGGTCATTTCATGTCAACATGGGCAGGACCATGTTGACATGCAAATGTGGAACAGCATGTCGCCTCCCTGCTGGGAAGTACAGTTCGTGGAGTTCCCCCCCCTTCCCTGCACCCTCCCACACATTCCCCCGCACCTCTGTTACTCTCCAGTAACCTCCCCCTGCACTGCTGTGGGGGTCCGTGACCTGGCGGCGGGGCCTGGCGGCAGCTGCCATGGTGTCAGCTCCAGCACCGGCCCCCCTGCTAAGGATCACACATTCAGATATACCGGCATCACAGATCACAGATGCCGGTACATTTGAAAGTGCTGATGAGAAGCAGCGCAGCGCTGCTTCTCATCACTGTCCCTCCCGCTGTCTGAGCTCTCTTCAGCACAGTGGTGACGTCAGAGCACAGACAGCACGTGAACGTGCAGGAGCGGCGGGGACCGAGGACGAGTGAGTATGTATTCCTTACATGTGTTCCCGATGGGGATGGGGGGCGGGCGGTGCAGAGCCATATGTGTGCGTGTGTAGAGCCATATGTGTGCGTGTGCAGAGCCATATGTGTGCGTGTGCAGAGCCATATGTGTGCAGAGCCATATGTGTGCGTGTGCAGAGCCATATGTGTGCGTGTTCAGAGCCATATGTGTGCAGAGCCATATGTGTGCATGTGCAGAGCCATATGTGTGCGGTACAGAGCCATATGTGTGCGGTGCAGAGCCATATGTGTGTGTGTGCGGTACAGAGCCATATGTGTGCGTGTGCGGTACTTAGACATATGTGTGCGTGTGCGGTGCAGAGCCATATGTGTGCATGTGAGGTACAGAGCCATATGTGTGCGTGTGCGGTACATAGCCATATGTGTGCGTGTGCGGTGCAGAGCCATATGTGTGCGTGTGCGGTGCAGAGCCATATGTGTGCGTGTGCGGTACAGAGCCATATGTGTGCGTGTGCGGTGCAGAGCCATATGTGTGCGGTGCAGAGCCATATGTGTGCGTGTGCGGTACAGAGCCATATGTGTGCGTGTGCGGTACATAGCCATATGTGTGCGTGTGCGGTGCAGAGCCATATGTGTGCGTGTGCGGTACAGAGCCATATGTGTGCATGTGCGGTACAGAGCCATATGTGTGCGGTACAGAGCCATATGTGTGCGGTACAGAGCCATATGTGTGCGTGTGCGGTGCACAGCCCGATGTGGGGTTGTTATTTGCAATGCTGTAGTGATAATAGGTCAGGTGCTGGGGCAGAATATACTGACAGGGAATGTGTGTGTGCAGGGGGCGGGCAGAGGGCGAGGCTGGACACTGGGGTGGGTGGTGACAGCTCTGACTGAGGTTCAGCACAGGAAGTGGTCATGTTTGCTGTATCTGAATGTAAACAAGAAGCTGCAGAGAATAAAGGGTGAATTCAAGAGGAACAAAAGTTAGAAAACAAAAAATAACAATGTAGGTGTGATTTATATGACAATACAGCACAGATTAGCTAAACAAAAATTTTTGAGTTTATGTCAGATAACTCTTTTAAGCATCCCTGAAGGTAAGCGTTGAGAGTGTCCCACACCAAATTATTGTTCAGGGTTTGAGTTGAGCTACTAAGAAGTCTTCTAGTTGGGCCAGGGTCCTATCACTTTGATTAGTTTGAACCAAAAGGGGTTTAACCGCCAAAGGGGTCTGTTAACATCAGATGTAAGAATGATATTCCCTGTACTCCATGTACCACATTGTCAACCCAGGCTGCCACGTTACTTGATCCAAAAATATAATCTAAACGTGACAGCGTGCACCTGAAGAATGACAGGTAACTCCCGGGTAGTAGGATGCCGTAATCCAACCTCTGTAGTACGGGTCCTCAAGTTCTTCATATCCTGGCGCAAAAGGCCAACTTCAGAATATACCTCCTCAATCTTCCCTGTAAGGGAGGTCTTAAGGGCCATTTACACAATGCGACATCGCTAACGATATATCGTTGCGGTTACGGTGTTTGTGACGCACATCCGGCACCGTTAGCGACATCGCAGTGTGTGACAGGCAGGAGCTACCTTAAACGATCGCAAAAGAGACAAAAATCGTTGGTATATGAGAGGTCGTTCATTTACCAAAAATCGTTGTCTCGTACGTAGCGAGGTTGTTCCTCATTCCTGCGGCACCACACATCGCTATGTGTGACACCGCAGAAGCGACGATCATCTCCTTACCTTCGTCTACCGGCAATGAGGAAGGAAGGAGGTGGATGGCATGTTCCGGCCGCTCATCTCCACCTTCCTCTGTTATTGGACGGCCGTTTGTGACGTCGCTGTGACGCCAAACGCCCCTCCCCCTTGAAGGGGGGATTGTTCGGCGGGCACAGCGACGTCTAAGAACAGGTATGTGCTTGTGACGCTCCCATAGCGATAATGTTCGCTACGGCAGCGATCACCACATGTCGCACCAACAACGGGGGCGGGTGCTAATGCTTGCAACATCGCTAGCAATCGCTAGCGATGTCGCAGCGTGTAAAGCACCCTTTACATGGAGATATTGCCTGCATGAGCTGCTCGTACATTTGTCTCAGGGTTAAGTCATCTTGATCTCCATCCCCATCCCCCGTCAGCGCCTGGGCTTTGGAAGAAGCACGCCTCTTGGCCTTAGGAGTGTCTCCCTGACCATTCCTGGCAAACTCCTTGAGTTTATTGATGCCTCCAGATTGTTTAAGGGGACTCAGAATAGCTAGCTGGATCGTTGTATATTACACTCTCCACTCCTGCTGCACCCCAGTACACCTAATCCTGTGCCTCTGTAATATGTGTCCAGTGAAATGAGCACCTTTGCTCTCCTATCCAGCTCAGGCAGCCAGGAAGCATCTGTACATACATGTATCTACAGCAAAGGGTAGTCCCGAGTCAGCACAGCGCCTGATTGTTATAATCAGGAGTAATACAGGCCTCTCCAGCGTGGAGTCTTAATGTATATCTTTTTCGTACTATGTCAATGTCAGAGGGAGACCTGAGGGGCCTGTTTTTCAGAGCACCCACCCCAATCCTGCTGCCTCGGTTAATGGCTCGTTCACTGCTGCTGGCCCTTTGATGTGCCGGCTGCAGGCGGTGCAGCTGATGATAAAATTATTAGTGGCGCTCACCGATCTCCAGATCTCCCCTCCAGTTAGCCCCTGCAGACTTGTGAAGCCACCTCCAACAGCTCCTCCACGTCCTCCTGGGGGTAAGCCGTTCGCCGGGTGATGGGACTCCGCGGCGCTATGCAGCTGCAAAGCCTCGTGCAGGGAAGTTGGTGCCTCGTCTCACTCTCCGGCCTCATTTGGTACAATATCCTCCGTCAGGAGCTGGGGGACAGCTCCGGTGGAATCGCTGGCCTCTAGAGTGTCCCCTACCTCGGGAAGCACTTTGCAGGCAAGGGAGAACAGGCAATCAGGCAACAATATCAGGATATGCAGGATGGTGGGAGCAGCTCTCATGTGCATCCGCTCAGTTCAGCTACATCACTCCGCCCCATTCCAGTATCTTTACATTACATTCTAAGGGGTACTTTGCACACTACGACATCGCATGCCGATGGTAGCGATGCCGAGCGCGATAGTGCCCGCCCCTGTCGCAGCTGCGATATTTTGTGATAGCTGCCGTAGCGAACATTATCGCTACGGCAGCTTCACATGCACTTACCTGCCCTGCAATGCCGCTCTGGCCGGCGAACCACCTCCTTCCTAAGGGGGCGGGTCGTGCGTCGTCACAGCAATGTCATACAACGGCCGGCCAATAGAAGCGGAGGGGCGGAGATGAGCGGGACGTAAACATCCCGCCCACCTCCTTCCTTCCGCATCGCTGCCGGTGGCAGGTAAGCAGATGTTCCTCGTTCCAGCGGCTTCATACACAGCGATGTGTGCTGCCGCAGGAACGAGTAACAACATTGTACCTGTCGCTACAGCAAAATTATGGAAATGTCGGACACTACACCGATCATACGATTACGACGCTTTTGCGCTCGTTAATGGTAGCTAAAAGGATTTACACACTACGATGTCGACAGCGACGCCGGATGTTCGTCACTTTCGATTTGACCCCACCGATATCGCAGCTGCGATGTCGTAGTGTGCAAAGTACCCCTAAGGCTCTGCTTCACATTTCCAGTAGTTTCATGATTTTAATGCATTTTAGGATAACATAATGGAAATAAAAGGTTCCAAATCTATTCATTTATATGGTAATGGAAAAGTCCTAAAATGTCTTTTGTTTAACCCCTTCACCCGGAGCGATTTTCCGTTTTTGTTTTTTGCTCCCCTTTTTCCGAGAGCCGTCACTTTTTTATTGTTCCTTTAATCTTGCCATATAAGAGCGTACGTTTGAGGGACGAGTTGTACTTTTAAATGAATCCATTAGTTTTACCATATAATGTACTGGAAAACGGCAAAAAAATTCCAAGTGCAGAACAATTGCAAAAAAAAGTGTGATTGCACAATTGTTTTTGGGATATTTTATTCACTGTGTTTACTATATGGTAAAACTGATATGGCGATGTGCAGGTGTGATTAGTACAGTGAAACATAGCACATGCAGTGTACAGATTAGTCTATGACATACTGATAGGTAGATTATAATAAGGGCAAGTGAGATTACCCTCACTATAATGTTTGCACCATTAACAGCTGTGCACATCTCTGAATTGGAGCTTTCCTGGAGCTCCACTGCTGGCAATACAGAATGGTAGAGTGGAGTAGGAAACTGGCTAGTGGGAGCAATGCCTAGTAGAAGACTACATAAGCAAGGATGGTTGACCTTAGGGAGATCAACATCCAACACCACGGAGACACCATCACGTGTTTCACAACGCAGTAATTCTAGAGCAATGTCCCCTGGGAAATATTTAAAACAAGAAAGCCTGCGGAGACACCATCACATGTTTCTCAACGCTAGCAGGAAACTAGCCAAGTCTTTCACCGGGAAGGAACAACCACGGGAAGGGCAGTCTCCAGTCAAGGAGACCACCTATGCCAAACATGGTATCCATCCACAGACAGCTGGTTCGGGATATTTGCCCCTCATCAGGAAACTGGCTAGTGGGAGCAATGCCTAGTAGAAGACTACTCCACACTGATGAGGGGCAAATACCCGGAAACAGCTGTCTGGTGTGGAGTAGGAATCAGTGTGGAGTAGGAATCTGGCTAGTGGGAGCATTGCCTAGTAAAAGACTACACTTTTTGCTCCCACTAGCCAGATTCCTACTCCACACTGATGAGGGGCAAATACCCCGAAACAGCTGTCTGTGGATGGATACCATGTTTGACATAGGTGGTCTCCTTGACTGGAGACTGCCCTTCCCGTGGTTGTTCCTTCCCAGTGAAAGACCTGGTTAGTTTCCTGTCAGTGTTGAGAAACATGTGATGGTGTCTCCGCAGGCTTTCTTGTTTTGTATATAGAGCTATATGACGGCTCATCCTTTATATAGAGAGCTATGTGGGTGCTCATCCTGTACGACGGTCTGCTGATAAATCTTTGGCTTTGTGATCTTTTTTGTTTTTATGGTAACACATATTACATCACATGAAAGCCTTATGTGTCTAATATATGTTTTCAAGATTTCACATTTGAATCTTATGGAAACGGTGTTCTATGCACGTGGGAAATCAAAATGGCAGAGTTTAATGCAATATTCACAGCAACTGAGAGCAGAGGTGTGATAAAATTCTTGTTTCTGCAAGGAAAGTCCGCAAAGGATATTCATGGTGATATGCCACAGACATTATTCCACAGTTAAGAACTGGGTTGCCAAATTTAAAACAGGCCACTTCAGCACCAGTGATGAGGAACGTCCTGGACGACCGAGAGTGGTTGTTCCGGAGATCGTCGATGCTGTGCACAACCGCATACTAAGAATCAATGAATTTCAGCTAAAGCAATAGCAGACATCATAGGGATTTCCCGTGAATGATTTTGTGTTCTTATCCATGAACATTTGGATATTTTGGAGGAAGCTATCTGCAAAGTGGGACCCTAAACTTCCAGGTCCATTTGTCAGCGTTTCCGGACTGATAACTTCCTGGATCACTATGGATGAGACCTGGATTTATTTGTATGACCCTGAAAACAAGGAGCAATGAAAAGAGTGGAGGCACAGTGGTTCTCTTCTCCCAAAAAAGTTCAGGAAGCAAAAATCACCCATTAAGGTGATGGCATCTGTATTCTGGGATAAGGAGGGTGTGCTGCAAGTGGAGTACCTTCAAAAGGGTTCCACCATCAATGCAAGCTATTACAATGAACATTTGGAACAACTGAAGGCAGCTCTGAAGGCCAAAAGCTGCGGCAAGCTGTCCAAAGGAATCTTGTTCCTGTAAGACAATGCCTCCACTCACACTGCACAAGTGACCACGGCAAAACTGGCAGAACTGGGCTTCCAGCTGGTTGACCACCCACCTTATTCACCAGATCTAGCTCACTCCGACTATCATCTGTTTGGAAACTTGAAGAAAAAACTCAAGGGTACCAAATTTCACACCATTTCTGATTCCATGGCTGCTACAGATGCCTGGTTTGAGGCACAACCGAAATCCTTTTTGCTAGGCTTACAGAAAGAACTTGGAATACCCATGTAAGAAGTGTGTTGACATCAGTGGAGAGTATGTGGAATAAATGTAAAGTTTTATCATCCTATCTCGTTTCTTACTGGATAAACTCAGACTTATCAGCAGCCCCTTGTATATTGAGAGCTTACAGTGCCTTGCGAAAGTATTAGGCTGGGTTCACACATAGCGACAACAACGTTGCTGTTATGTCACCATTTTCTGTGACGTAGCAGCGACCTTGTAAGTCACTGTTACGATCGCTGCTTCGCTGTCAAACACAGCAGAAGCAGCAGCGATCATAACGTCGCTACATGTGCAGAGAGCAGGGAGCCGCGCACACTGCTTAGCGCTGGCTCTCTGCTCTCTTAGCTACAGTACACATCGGGTTAATTAACCCGATGTGTACTGCAGCTGCATGTGCAGAGAGCAGCACACACTGCTTAGCGCTGGCTCCCTGCACTCCTAGCTACAGTACACATCGGGTTAATTAACCCAATGTGTGCTGCAGCTACATGTGCAGAGAGCAGGGAGCCGGCACTGGCAGCGTGAGAGCGGCGGAGTCTGGTAACGAAGGTAAATATCGGGTAACCACCACTCCAAAGACATACAGATAGGGACTCTAGATTGTGAGCCCCAGTGGGGACAGTGTTGCCAATGTATGTAAAGCGCTGTGGAAATAATAGCGCTATATAAATGAATAAAATTATTATTATTATTATTATGTTTACCCTGGTTACAGCTTACCGCAGCTGCCAGACGCCGGCTCCTGCTCTCTGCTCGCTTCATTTCGTCGCTCTCTCGCTGTCACACACAGCGATCTGTGCGTCACAGCGTGAGGGCAACAATAAAAAAACGAACCAGGGCTGTGTGTAACGAGCAGCGATCTCACAGCAGGGGCCAGATCGCTGCTCAGTGTCACACACAGCGAGATCGCTAATGAGATCACTGCTGCGTCACAAAAACCGTGACGTAGCAGCGATTTCGGTAGCGATCTCGCTATGTGTGAAGCACCCCTTAGGCTCTCTTGAATTTTTCAACCTTTTCCCACATTTCAGGCTTCAAACATAAAGATAAAAATTTTAATGTTCTGGTGAAGAATCAACAACAATTGGGACACAATTGTGAAGTTAAACTAAATTTATTGCTTATTTTAAACTTTTTTTAAAAAATAAATAACTGAAAAGTGGGGCGTGCAATATTATTCGGCCCCTTTAAGTTAATATTTTGTAGCGCCGCCTTTTGCTGCGACTACAGCTGCAAGACGCTTGGGGTATGTCTCTATCAGTTTTGCACATCAAGAAACTGAAATTCTTGCCCATTCTTCCTTTGCAAACAGCTCGAGCTGAGTGAGGTTGGTTGGAGAGCATTTGTGAACAGCAGTTTTCAGCTCTTTCCACAGATTCTTGATGGGATTCAGGTCTGGACTTTGACTTGGCCATTCTAACACCTGGATACATTTATTTGTGAACCATTCCATTGTAGATTTTCCTTTTATGTTTGGGATCATTGTCTTTTTGGAATACAAATCTCCATCCCAGTCTCAGGTCTTTTGCAAACTCCAAGAGGTTTTCTTCAATAATGGTCCTGTATTTGGCTCCATCCATCTTCCCATAAAGTTTAACCATCTTCCCTGTCCCTGCTGAAGAAAAGCAGGCCCAAACCATGATGCTGCCACCACCATTTTGACAGTGGGGATGGTGTGTTCAGGGTGATGAGCTGTGTTGCCTTTACGTCAAACATATCGTTTGGCATTGTGCCCAAATAGTTTCATCTGACCAGCGCACCTTCTTAAACATGTTTGGTGTGTGTCCCAGGTGGCTTGTGGCAAACTTTAAACAACACTTTTTATGGATATCTTTGAGAAATGGCTTTCTCCTTGCCACGCTTCCATAAAGGCCAGATTTGTGCAGCGTGTGACTGATCATTGTCCTATGGACAGACTCTCCCACCTCAGCTGTAGATCTCTGCAGTTCATCCAGAGTGATCATGTGCCTCTTGGCTGCATCTCTGGTCAGTCTTCTCCTTGGTGAGATGAAAGTTTAGATGGATGGCCTTGTCTTGGTAGATTTGCAGTGGTATGATACTCCTTCCATTTCAATAAGATCGCTTGCACAGTGCTGCTTGGGATGTTTAAAGTTTTGGAAATATTCTTGTAACCAAATCCGGCTTTAAACTTTTCCACAACAGTATCATGGACCTGCCTGTTGTGTTCCTAGGTCTTCATAATGCTATCTGTGCTTTAAACAGAACACTGAGACTATCACAGAGCAGGTGCATTTATACGAAGGAGACTTGATTACACACAGGTGGCTTATATTTATCATCAGTCATTTAGGACAAAATTGGATCATTCAGAGATCCTCAATTAACTTCTGGAGTGAGTTTGCTGCACTGAAAGTAAAGGGGACGAATAATATTGCACGCCCCACTTTTCAGTTATATTTTAAAAAAGTTAAAAATAAGCAATACATTTTGTTCAACTTCACAATTGAGTCCCACTTGTTGATTCTTCACCATAACATTAAAATTGTAATCTTTATATTTGGAGCCTGAAATGTGGAAAAAGGTTGAAAAATTCAAGGGGCCGAATACTTTCACAAGGCACTGTATGTGAGCTCCCACATAGCATCCTCTATACTATGTGAGAGCTCATACTGTATATAGTGCTACTTTGTGTAGGCTCATACTGTTTATAGCGAGCTATGTGAGGGCTCATTCTGTATATTTAGGGATGTCGTCATACTTAGTTTATTTATTTCACTCACTTATACAGTGCTATTAATTCCTCAGTCCTTTTACAGACGTGATTATCACTTTCCCCATTGAGGCTCACAATCTAAGTTCACTATCAGTTTGTTTTGGATATAATTAATGTTAGTATCAAATAACTATAATTGACATGTTATTAATATTAAGCAGAATACATTTCAGCCTATTGGTTCAGCCTCCACAACATTCACAATCTCATGTGGCCCCTCGGAATAATGAATTTTCCACCCAAGGTCCAATATGTATACCGCTATGTTATGCATAGTGTGGAACATAAAGGAAAACTTTGTGAGGCGCTCTATGCAGCCTACTGTCTCTTGTTTTGTATCTACAGATGTGCACCAGAGGACCTGAATGTTAATCCCATGACCTGTCACATGATCTTTCAAAGGGGAGATCATTTAACATGTTACATCGGATTTTGGGGGTTTGGTCATGCCTTCTCAACTGCTTAGGGCCCTTGCCACTCTTAATCCGCCCCTGGAATTACCATGAGCAGACATCAGATTTTATATACAGGATAATATGTGGCTGGTGTACTATCTGTAGTCACAGTATATCCAGCAGGTGAAATAACTATTGTGCATGTCACCAATTTTCTAAGTTAACATATTTATTAAGGTGATAATGACATGAATTTCTCATCAGATGTTGGTAACAACTTATCCAGTCCACATAGGAAAGAGAAATCAAACCGTAGATGTCCATAAATTAAGTGATGTGTAATAATGAGAAATAACAGGAAAAATGTATTGAATGCATAAAGAAAGAGGTGCAAAAAGCCATGGAAAGTCATGACACCAGCTGAAATCTTATCAGTAATTAGAAAGCAATCCTGCAACTTATTGAAAAATAGCAGCTGGTTCAACTGATGTCCTATAAAAACAAGTGACTCATTACCAAGGTGCCACACAAGAAACATTGCCTGATGGGTAAAATCAATGAGCTGTCTCACGACTTTTGCAGCTATGTTGTGCAAAACATATTGGTGGCATTGAATACAGAATATTACTACACTACAGAAAATTCCAGTGACCACTTTTGTGGCCATAATCCAGAAGTGAAAAGAACAACATTTCACCATAAACCGGCTACACCTAGGTGCTTCTCTCAAGATTTCGACAGAGGAGTGAAGAAAAATGATCAGAAGAGGTGTCCAAGAGCAAAGGACTAAAGGCCCCGTTACACGCAACGACGTATCTAACGATATATCGGCGGGGTCACGGATTCCGTGACGCACATCTGGCATCGTTAGCGACGTCGTTGCGTTTGACACCAACAAGTGGCCGTTAACAATGGAAAATACTCACCAAATCGTCCATCGTTGACACGTCATTCATTTTCAAAAAATCGTTGATTGTTGAGGACGCAAGTTGTTTGTCGTTTCCGAGGCAGCACACATCGCTATCTGTGACACCTCGGGAACGACGAACTACAGCTTACCTGCGGCCGCCGGCAGTGAGGAAGGAAGGAGGTGGGTGGGATATTACGGCTGTTCATCTCCGCCCCTCCGCTTCTTATTGGGCGGCCGTTTAGTGATGCCGCTGTGACGCCGCACGAACCGCCCCCTTAGAAAGGAGGCGGTTCGCCGGCCTCAGCGACGTTGCTAGGCAGGTAAGTCCGTGTGACGGCTCCTAACAATATTTTGCGCCACGGGCAGCGATTTGCCCGTGATGCACAAACGACGGGGGTGGGTACGCTCGCGATATCGCTAGCAATATCGCTGCGTGTAGAGCCCCCTTAACTGTGGAGAGCTAGAGAAAGACATGGAATCAGTAGGTAGAATTAAGGTGTGTGCGCAGGCTGCGCTCTGTAATTGTGAAAAAAACATGCACCCTCTGGCAGACTTTGATAACTGTAAACACTGCGTTTGACAAAAATAAATGCATTTTACATGCATTTTGGATGCATTTTTGAAAGTGCGGTTCCATGGCAATTCAGCTCTGCTACATGCCCGGTGACAGTAGACAGAGCCGCGGGATGAGAATGAACTCGGATGAACTTCACACGACTTCTTTGTCATCCCGTGACTGTGTGCTGTCATGAACTCAGATGAACCTCTGAGGTCAGTGGCCGGACACAGGGGTCCGCAGCAGTGATGTCAGAGCTTCACCCAAGTTCATTGTCATCGTGCGGCTCTCTGTGTCGCGGCCTCATTTGTGATCACAAGTGAAGGACTCACCTGTGAACGCAAATCACCTGAGTGACTGAAGTGAGCCGCGCGATCAGTGGTGCCGTCACTCAGGTTATCCGCGGCCACAGCTGAATTCCTCCACCTGAGACAGTTGGAGGATCCAGATGTGGCCGTGGGTAACCTGAGTCACGTCACCGCTGACAGCGTGACTCACTTCAGTTGCTCCGTGAAGCTCAGAGAGAGCAGTCGTGCTCTACAGCCACTCCTGTCAGCTTCCGATGTAGGAGAGCCAAAAGCTTTGTGGGACCTCGTGTGGATTACATCGGACCTGGAGGGGTGTTTGGGGTTTATTAAAGTGGTGAAAGATGGTGTTGTTTTGTCTTTTATTTCAAATAAAGGATTTTTCACTGTTTGTGTTTATTTATTTCACTACAGTTTAGTGATGGGGGTGTCTCATAGACGCCTGCCATCACTAAGCTAGGACTTAGTGGTAGCTATGGGCTGTCATTAACTCCTTATTACCCCGACTGCCACCGCAACAGAACAATCGGGATGAGTTGGGTAGAGTACCTGGACTGTCTCATCTAATGGATGCGGCCTTTCTGGGCGGCTGCTGGCTGATATTTTTAGGCTGGGGGCTCCACATAACGTGGGTCTTCCCATCCTGAGAATACCAGCCCTCAGCCATGTGACTTTACCTTGACTGGTATCAAAATTAGGGGTGACCGCAGCCGTTTTTTTTTTTTAATTATTATTTATTTATTTATTCATTCATTCATTCATTCGTTTATTTATTTTGCTGCACAATATAGACCCGCCCACTGGCGGCTGTGATTGGTTGCAGTGAGACAGCTGTCACTCAGCGTGGGGTTTCTTCTGACTGCAAATAATCATAGGCACCGGTGGGCGAGGCGAAGCAGTGAATATGAGATGGAATAATGAGCGGCCGGCATTTTCAAAAGCAGGAGAAGCCGCTGGAGCAGTGTGACATCTGTGCAGCGTCGCGCCGCGCCGGTGATCAGTGAGTATGAGAAAGGGGGTGAGAGGGAGAAACCAACCGACCGACAGAGAGAGTGAGTGAGATCGACAGAGAGAGGGAGAGTCCAACCGACAGAGAGAGTGAGTGAGATCGACAGACAGAGAAACCGATACGGACAGAGAGAAAGACCGAAAGACCTGTGTTTTGTTTGTCAAAAAAACATGCAGAATGCAACAAAAATGTAGTGCAAGTGCACAGCTAAACATTTTGGTTGCGTTTTGACACACCTCATTCATTTCAATGGGGAGAAAATGCAACCAAAATGCACAAAAGAAGTGACATACTGCTTTTTTATACGCATCGATTTTGTCAAATATTTGGCATCCAAAACGCTGCCTAAAAAAAAGCAACGTGCGCATGGAAATTTGCACACTTCTCATTTGCTGGGGAAGCACAACGCATGCATTTTGTCATTGAGGTGCTGCAGTTTTAAACGCAGCCAAAATGCAGGACAAATGCACATGTGCGCACACAGCCTTATTGCAAAGAAAACAATACGCAATACACCCCCCTCCATGGCCTGTATGCACGCTCACCACGAAAGACTCAATTTCTGACCAAAGTGTATATTCAAGCATGTTTAAAGTTTGCAGAATCCAACTGAGAGAAGGGACGGCACTCACCGGAATCAAGCAAAATTCTTTATTGAAGTGCGGTGCAATAAAAAGGCAGGAGCAGAGCTGACAGCGGGCCCCCTCACGGACGACGGCCGTTTCGCGTATGGATACGCTTCCTCGGGTCCATGTGGACAGGCATAGACCATCGCCTTATGAGAGAGCTGTGTCAGGTCTATGTCACTGCCAATTAAAAACAGATGATAAGTGCAACAAGTAACAAAATAGTGCATGATACTGACAATGTTATACAAAATACAATTAAAATCAACATGGTAAAAAACCATTACAAACAGACACATACAAAAATATGCGGACACATAGAGATGTGCAGAAAACCGAGAGATCATTTTTGTCATTTAACCCCAAATCCCCATGGGCTCTATATTTATCCCATTCAGCCCCCGGGTGTTTTCCGTTTTTTGCTTTTTGCTCCCCTTCTTCCGAGAGCCGTAACTTTTTTATTTTTCTGTCAATCTTGCCATGTGAGGGATTGTTTTTTGTGGGACGAGTTGTACTTTTAAATAAAACCATAAGTTGTACTTTATAATGTACTAGAAAACAGCAAAAAAATCCAAGTGGGGAAAAACTGCAACAAAAGTGTGATCGCACAATAGTTTTTGGGATGTTTTATTCATCGTGTTCACTATATGGTAAAACTGATATGTCATTATCATGCCTGAGGTCGGTCCGAGTTTGCAGACACCAAACATGTATAGGTTTACTTGTATCTAAGGGGTTAAAAAAAATTCACAAGCTTGTCCATAAAAAGTGGCGTACGTTTTGCGCCTTTTTCCGAAACCCGTAGCTTTCTCATTTTTTGGGATCTATGGCTCAGTGATGGCTTATTTTTTGCGTCTCGCGCAGACATTTTTAATGATACCATTTTTGCCCTGATCCTACATTTTTATCACCTGTTATTACACTATGCGTAAAACTTGCGGCGACCAAAAAACGTAATTTTGGCGTTTGGAATTTTTTTGCCGCTACGCCATTTACCACTCAGATTAATTGATTTTATATTTTGATAGATCGGGCATTTATGAACGCGGTGATACCAAATATGTGTACATTTTTTATTTTTTTAACGCCTTAATTTTCAATGGGGTGAAAGGGGGGTGATTTGAACTTTTAGGGTTTTTTTTATTTTTTTATTTTTTAAAACTTTTTTTTTTTTACTTTTTTTTATTTTACTAGTCCCCCTAGGGGGCTATATGGATCAACAATGCGATCGCTCTGCCCTATCTGCTGATCATAGCTACACAGCTGTAAACAGTAGATATGGTCACTTCCTGATTCATTCGGTTCCCGGCCGAGTGAAACCGAAAGTGACTCATGATAGCTATAGGTGTCATCACATGACCCTGTGCTACCATGGCAACCACCGAAAGTCACGTGATCACGCACGTGACTTCCGGTGGGGGCGGCAGTAAGTGAAAATAATGGCCACAAGCATATACATCTCACTGCCAGACATTGGCAGCGAGATGTAAGGGGTTAAATGTTCTGGGTGAAATGCGATTCCACTCAGAACATGCAGGCACACATGTCAGCTGTTGAAAACAGCTGATATTTACGCGGGTCGCTGTGACCTGCCAATGGCAGGGGGCGGGGATTAACCTCACACGATCCATGACGGAAAGATCCGTCAAGGGTCATGAAGGGGTTTATAATAAGTCTTGCCTCAGTTTGTAGGAGCAATTTGTGTACATCACCTCCTTGAGGGGGGAGAAATACTCTCTCTAAGGGCTGCTTCTCACTTGCGAGTTTCTCGCAGTAGAGCAATGCGAGAAAATCTCGCATTGGAATCGGACACATGTTAGTGAATGATTCAGCTCTCATCAGCGATTTTTTTCTCAGTCCAAATCGGACTGGGAAAAAAATCGCAGCATGCTGCTTTTTTGCGAGTTTCTACTGCGAGTCTCTCCAATGCAAGTCTATGGGAGCGTGTAAATAATCGGATGTCACGGGACGGCACTCACACCATCCTAGTGACATGCGATTTTCTAAATACATTTCTCGCATGTTTCCTAAAAATCTGGAAACGAGTGATGTGTCACAATGTCTGTCAATCACTATTCTCTGTCAGTCGGTGTCTCCCTCTCGGACTCTATTCTCTCTGCGTCGGTCACTATCTCTCTGTCGGTCTGTCGGTCGGTCACTATCTCTGTCCCTCACTCTCTGTCCATGTCGGTCTATCCCTCTCCGTCCCTCTCTCATACTCACCGATCCCCGATCACCAGCGCGGCGCTGCACGGCGTTCACACTGCTCCGGCGGCTTCTCCTCTTTTGAAAAAGCCGGCCGCTCATTAAACAATCTCGTATTCCCTGCTTTACCCACCCACCGGCGCCTATGATTGGTTGCAGTGAGACACGCCTCCACGCTGAGTGACAGGTGTCTCACTGCAACCAATCACAGCAGCCGGTGGGCGGGTCTATACTGTGCAGTGAAATAAATAAATAAATAATTAAAAAAATGGCGTGCGGTCCCCCCAATTTTAATACCAGCCAGATACACCCATACGGCTGAAGGCTGGTATTCTCAGGATGGGGAGCTCCACGTTATGGGGAGCCCCCCAGCCTAACAATATCAGTCAGCAGCCGCCCAGAATTGCCGCATACATTAGATGCGACAGTTCTGGGACTGTACCCGGCTCTTCCCGATTTGCCCTGGTGCGTTGGCAAATCGGGGTAATAAGGAGTTAATGGCAGCCCACAGCTGCCACTAAATCCTAGATTAATCAAGTCAGGCGTCTATGAGATACCTTCCATGATTAATCTGTAAGTTACAGTAAATAAACACACACACACGAAAAAATCCTTTATTAGAAATTAAAAACACTAACAAATTCCCTGGTTCAGCAATTTAATAAGTCCCAAAAAGCCCTCCATGTCCGGCGTAATCCACGGACCTCCAGCGTCGCTTCAAGCTCTGCTGCATGCAGGTGACAGGAGCTGCAGCAGACACCGCCGCTCCTGTCACCTCCACACAGCAACTGAGGTGAGTATCGCGATCAGCTGAGCTGTCACTGAGGTTAATCGCGGCCACCGCTGGATCCAGGTAACCTCAGTGACAGCTCAGCTGATCGCGATACTCACCTCAGTTGCTGTGTGGAGGTGACAGGAGCGACGGTGTCTGCTGCAGCTCCTGTCACCTGCATGCAGCAGAGCTGGAAGCGACGCTGGAGGTCCGTGGATTACGCCTGTGGGCGGGGAAAGCAGGGAATACGAGATTGTTTAATGAGCGGCTGGCTTTTTCAAAATAGTAAAAGCCGCCGCAGCAGTGTGAATGCCATGCAGTGCCGCGCTGGGGATCGGGGATCGGTGAGTATGAGAGAGGGCTGCTAACTTCAGTCACTCAGGGGATTAGCGGTCACCGGTGAGTCCTTCACTGGTGACCGCTAATCAGGACGCGGCACACAGACAGAGCCGCAGCATGACAATGAAGTCGGGTGAAGTTCACCCGAGTTCATTCTGACAGTGTGGCTCTGTCTGTGTCTGCTGTCATCTGCCATTCAGCTCTGCTACATGGCTGTCTGTGTCTGCTGTCAGCGGCCATGTAGCAGCGCTGAATGGCAGATGACATAGTAAAAAATATGTATTACACACGCATTACACACGCTAGTAAAATCATTAATTTATTCAGAAAAAGCATCGCACTTGCGTTGCACTCGGACCTAACGTGAACTAAAATCAGCCGAGTTTTTTTCAGCCCAGTCGGACCGATTTTACTCGCATAGATGTGTTTCCAGCCTAAGCCTGCGAACCGCAGTACATTCGGATCACCATTATGTGCATTACAAATATGCTCAATTAACTGAGAGCCTTTACCAGACATCACAGAGCTAAAATGTTCTTTGAACCTCACATACATCGGTCTGATGGTCTTACCGATGTAAAAATGACCGCAACTGCAAAATACAATGTAAACAACAAATTTTGTCCTGCATGATGTAAAACGCCTGACATGATGCACAAAAGAACCGATTTTTATCGGATTAACCGTAAAATGCAGTTGACAAAATCTGCAATTACCGCACCTGTAGTTACCGACCGGGCTACTCCTCTCTAGCCACGTAGACGGCTGAGTTAATCTGTTTTTTACCAACACATCTTTTAGGTTATTACCCCTCCGGTAGGTAACTAAAGGTTTAGCAGCAGTCATTTCTTTTAGGTTACTATCTTGTTGTAAAATGTGGCAATTTTTGTACAGGGTGTTTTTTATTACTGATTCCAGTGGGCCGAATTTAAAATTGAAAATAAACCTACGGGGCTGCATCCTCCTAGTGGATCGGTCAACGAAGCGAGAATCCCTTATTTGAGCATAATTTGATATACATTTATTAAAGGAGGTCTCTATCACCTGTTCTGGGTACCCTCTCTCTCTTAATCTCAGTTTCAAATCTGCAGATTGTTGCAGAAAAACCGCATCATCACTGTTAATACGTCTTAACCTCACAAATTGACTGTATGGCAACGCATTTTTGGTAAGAGCACTATCAAAGTGCAGCAAAGTATTGGAACCGGTAGGCTTGCGGAACACCTTAGTTTGAATCGCCCCTTCTACAATCGTCACTGCGACATCCAAAAAATTCAAGGATTGCCCTCCAAAATACATACATGAATACATGTAACACAATGAATATGTCATTCACTTATGATTTTGGAGGTCAATCCTTGAATTTTTTGGATGTCGCAGTGACGATTGTAGAAGGGGTGATTCAAACTAAGGTGTTCCGCAAGCCTACTGCTTCATATACTTTTCTGCACTTTGATAGTGCTCATACGGCTCATACCAAAAATGTGTTGCCATACAGTCAATTTGTGAGGTTAAGACGTATTAACAGTGATGATGCGGGTTTTCTGCAACAATCTGCAGATTTGAAACTGAGATTAAGAGAGAGAGGGTACCCAGAACAGGTGATAGAGACCTCCTTTAACCCCTTCACGACCGGCCGATTTTTCACTTTCCGGGTTTTTTTTCGACATTCTTTTTCTGAGAGACGTAACTTTTTTTTTAGTCAATATGGTCATGTGAGGGCTCATTTTTTGCGGAACGAGCTGTATTTTTAAATTAAACCATAAGTTTTACCATATAGTGTACTGGAAAACGGCAAAAAAAATCCAAATGCAGAAAAATTGCAAAAAAAGTTCGATAGCACTATTGTTTTTGAGATTTTTTATTCACTGTGTTCACTATATGGTAAAACGGATGTGTGGGTGTGATGCCTCAGGTCAGTGCGAGTTCGTAGACACCAAACATGTATAGGTTTACTTTTATTTAAGGGGTTAAAAAAAAATCGGAAGTTTGTCTGAAAAAAGTGGCGCACGTTTTACGCCATATTCCGTGACCCGTAGCATTCTCATTTTTCGTGATCTATGGCTCAGTGACGGCTTATTTTTTGTCTCGAACTGACGTTTTTAACGGTACCACTTTTGCGCAGATGCTACGTTTTGATCGCCTCTTATTGCATTTTGCGCAAAAGTTGTGGCGACAAAAAAAACGTCATTTTGGCGTTTGGAATTTTTTTGCCGCTACGCCGTATGCTGATCAGAATAATTGATTTTTTATTTTGATAGATCGGGCGTTTCTGAACGCGGCGATACCAAATGTGTGTATATTTTTAATTTTTTTAACCCTTTAATTTTCCATGGGGCGAATGGGGGGTGATATGAACTTTTAGGGTTTTTTTTAATTTTTTTTTTTTTACTTTTTCTTTTTCGCTCCTAATTGGGAGACCCAGACAATTGGGTGTATAGCTACTGCCTCCGGAGGCCGCACAAAGTACTACACTTAAAAGTGTAAGGCCCCTCCCCTTCTGGCTATACACCCCCCCGTGGGAGCACGGGTCCTTCAGTTTTTTGCTTTGTGCGAAGGAGGTCAGACACGCACGCATAGCTCCACTGTTTAGTCAGCAGCAGCTGCTGACTATGTCGGATGGAAGAAAAGAGGACCCATACAAGGGTCCCCAGCATGCTCCCTTCTCACCCCACTTTCTGTCGGTGGTGCTTGTTAAGGTTGAGGTACCCATTGCGGGTACGGAGGCTGGAGCCCACATGCTGATTCCTTCCCCATCCCCATTGGGGCTCTGGGCGAAGTGGGATTTTACCGGTCTCCAGGCACTGAGACCGTGCTCCATCCGCAGCCCCTGGAGAAGCCGCTGGATATGGAGCTGAGTATCACAGGGACATGGCCCTGCTCCGTCAAGGTACTCTGTGTCCCCGTGCATACGCGCGCACACCGCAGCATTGCTGGGTGTGTTAGTGCGCCGGGGACAACAGCGCTGCTGCGCTTGTGCCATTTCCTCACTTCAGCTTAGCTGAGTGGGTAGACTCAGGGAGAACGGTCGCGCCGGCCGCTGGGACTGCGACGCGGCTGGGACTTGTGGTGCGCCGGGGACTTCCGCGCTGGCCGTGCATATATCACGGCCGCGCTTATTACTACAGTCCCCGGCTTTTGCGGCCTAGTTCGTTCGTTCCCGCCTCCGCACCTGCCAGTCAGGAGGAGGGCGGGACGCTGTACAGAGCATCAGCGCTGAGGGCTGGAGTCGTTTTTACATACTCCAGCCCTCACACCAGGCACAGTAGGACGCAGTTTCCCGCTCTTTGTTTGTGGCACGCCCACGGTCCGCCCCTCTTCACAGAACGCCGGCAGCCATTCCTGCCTGCACGCTGAGCTGCAGAGGGGAGACGGGGAGACCCAGACACGGGATTCTACGGCCTCATACCCGCTGTTCAGCGGGCGGTAAGCAGCCTCAAGGGCTCACCCCCACTTGTGCCGTTTGTATACTGAGTATTTTGTGTTTGCAAATACTTTGTACTGTACGGTCGCTGGTGATTCTCGGCTATACCCCCTCCTAGATTACAAGGAGGCAACAGCATGTCGTCCGCAAAACGCAAGGGTGCCAAGGCACAGACATTATATGCTGCCTGTACCGCATGTGGGGCTGCTCTACCGGCAGGTTCCACTGACCCCCATTGTGTGCAGTGCTCGGCCCCTGTGCAACTTGCACAGCCGGGGCCTCTGCTGGACGTGACCCAGGGGGTACCACCTGTGAATGCTGTCCAGGTGACAGGAACAGAGTTTGCAGCTTTTGCTGACAGATTGTCTATGACCATGTCAAAGATTCTTGAAACATTGCAGTCTAGACCAGTAACTCAGACCATGGACACTGTGGCATCATTGCTCCCTGGTCCCCCTCAGCTGGAACACTTCCAAGCTCCGGGGGTGTCACATGCACCCCAGGGTGACGATTCTGACTCGGACGACAGTCCCAGACAACCTAAGCGGGCTCGTTATGAGGGGCCCTCAACTTCGTCTCACTGGTCAGGATCCCAGCGGGACGAATCTATGGGTGATGAGGCGGATGTAACTGATCAAGATTCTGATCCTGGGTCCGCTCTCAATCTGGATACACCGGATGGTGACGCCATAGTGAATGATCTTATAGCGTCCATCAATAGGATGTTAGATATTTCTCCGCCAGCTCCTACTGAGGAGGAGGCAGCTTCACAGCAGGAGAAATTCCATTTCAGATATCCCAAGCGTAAATTAAGCACTTTTCTGGACCACGCTGACTTTAGAGATGCAATCCAGAAACACCACGCTTATCCTGAGAAGCGGTTTTCTAAACGGCTTAAAGATACACGCTATCCTTTTCCCCCTGACGTGGTCAAGGGTTGGACCCAGTGTCCCAAGGTGGACCCTCCAATCTCCAGGCTTGCAGCTAGATCCTTAGTTGCAGTAGAAGATGGAGCGGCACTTAAAGATGCCACTGACAGGCAGATGGAGCTCTGGCTGAAATCCATCTATGAAGCTATTGGAGCGTCGTTGGCGCCAGCTTTTGCAGCCGTATGGGCACTCCAAGCTATTTCAGCTGGGCTTATACAAGTCGACTCGGTCACACGTACATCTGCCCCGCAGGTGGCACCATTGACCTCTCAAATGTCTGCATTCGCGTCTTACGCGATTAATGCTGTCCTGGACTCTACGAGCCGTACGGCGGTGGCGTCAACCAACTCCGTGGTTTTGCGCAGAGCCCTGTGGTTGAGAGAATGGAAAGCAGATTCTGCTTCCAAGAAATGCTTAACCAGTTTGCCCTTTTCTCGTGACCGATTGTTTGGGGAGCGTTTGGATGAAATCATTAAACACTCCAAGGGTAAGGACTCATCCTTACCTCAACACAGACAAAACAAGCCCCAACAAAGGAGGGGTCAGTCTGGTTTTCGGTCCTTTCGAGGCTCAGGCAGGTCCCAATTCTCCTCGTCCAAGAGGACTCAAAAGGATCAGAGAGGCTCAGATTCTTGGCGGACTCAGTCACGCCCAAAAAAGACAGCAGGAAGAACCGTTAGCAAGACGGCTTCCTCATGACTTTCAGCCTCCTCTCTCCGCATCCTCGGTCGGTGGCAGGCTCTCCCGCTTTGGCGGCATTTGGCTGTCACAGGTCAAAGACCGTTGGGTGAGGGACATTCTGTCTCACGGGTACAGGATAGAGTTCAGCTCTCGTCCTCCAACTCGTTTCTTCAGAACTTCCCCACCGCCCGACCGAGCCGATGCTCTGCTGCAGGCGGTGGCCGCTCTAAAGGCGGAAGGAGTGGTGACTTCCGTTCCTCTTCAGGAACAAGGTCACGGTTTTTACTCCAATCTGTTTGTGGTGCCAAAGAAGGACGGGTCCTTTCGGCCCGTCCTGGATCTAAAGTTGCTCAACAAACACGTAAAAACCAGGAGGTTCCGGATGGAATCTCTCCGCTCTGTCATAGCCTCAATGTCTCAAGGAGATTTCTTAGCATCAATAGACATCAAAGATGCTTATCTTCACGTGCCGATTGCGCCAGAGCATCAGCGTTTTCTACGCTTCGTTATAGAAAGCGAACAC